>NW_015174895.1:321412-322464 GCF_001447785.1 Gekko japonicus | reverse complement strand
CTGGCTCCTGACTCCAGTCCGCGTTTTGACAACTCCCTGGCTCTTGATCCTCGGCTCTGCACCCTGACTTCGACGCTTGCTTATCTGGACTCTGACTCTCGGTAACGCTCTGACTACGGCCTGGCTTTATGTATTGGGACTGTTGCTCTGATTATGTCTCTCTCTCTCTCTGGCTTGACTCTCGGACTGGACTGTAAACTCCCCCTTTCTGCCTTGCCCCACTGACCCTGTCGTGACATATGACTTGTGGGTGGAGGTCGCTGATGCCAAGACCCTGGCTGACGTCAAGGTCCTGATGTGCATTGACCGGTTCCTGACTCTTCTTCCTGAGTACATTAGGTGCCCCCTGGTGGACAAGAGCCCTAATACCCTCCAGTTGGGCCACTCTGTGGAGTCCAGATGGTAGCAGGGTGTTTCAAAGGGCCTATAAGGAAATACATTGCTGGGCTGGAAGTGGCCCACCACTGCCAACGGAGAGTTGAGGAGGAAAAGAGGAGGAGGAGGAAGAGGAGGAGATTAGATTTATACCCTGTCCTTCACTACCCGAAGGAGTCTCAGAGTGGTTTACAGTCCCTTTCCCTTCCCCTCCCCACAGCAGACACCCTGTGAGGTGGGTGGGGCTGAGAGAGCCAATGCTCCCTCTAACCCGCGGAGTCTTGTGGGCAAAAATTCTACTTTGTGAGCTGCTGGCATGAAAGTTGCAAGCAAGCAATTTGGCTGCGGCATAAATGAGTTTGCTCTGGAGCCCTCCTTCCCGAGTGAAGACAAAAAATGTGTGAGCCGGAGGCTAAAAAACTGTGAGCTGGCTCACCCTAACTCAGTTTAGAGGGAACACTGCTCTCCGGAGAACTGTCCTTGAGAGAACAGCTCTGAAAGAACTTATAACTGACCCAAGATCATCCAGCAGCTGCAAGTGGAGAAGTGGGGAATCAAACCCGGTTCTCCCAGATTAGAGTCTGTGCACTTAACCACTACACCAAACTGGAGGGGGACAGGCCCAGCCTCTGGGGCCTTCAGAGGCCAGTGGGCTGGTGAGGAGAGGCTAAGCAGGA
>NW_015174895.1:319791-321380 GCF_001447785.1 Gekko japonicus | reverse complement strand
AGGAATGTGGGAGGAGGCTAAGGCCAGCCAGCCAGACAAACGGATGAGTGCTGGGGAGCGTGCCACCGGAGCTTCTGAGGGAAGAGGTCGAGGCAGAGCCACCTGAGACGCAGAATGTGGGTGAGCCCAGGGGCTGCCAGGAGGGGCTGAGCAGCCATAGTTTGACTGGAGAGCACCGTGGCCGTGGTCTTGGCATCGTAGTACCTGACGTTTTGCCAGCAGCTGTGACTGGCATCCTCAGAGGTACAACAGAGAAAGATGGAGTACTCTCTGTGTCAGTGTGAGAAGAAAAATGGTAGGCCGGTAATATATCTACTCAGGAAGGTAGGGGTAGGGCTGAGTCGTTATCTTGTAGGAGTTCCCCAGGCTGTGACATGCTAATGGAGGAGCTTTCCTGAGGAGGCTTTTTTTGCATATGGATTGGCTATTGAAATTCTAATCTTATCTGTAGTGATGATGTAAGATGAGCATTTAAACTCAAAGAGAGTTTAAAAATAAATAGGGCATGGTTTCCCGTCCTGAAAAACACAAATTGCGCAGACTCTAATCTGGGAGAACTGGGTTTGATTCCCCCACTCCTCCACTTGCAGCTGCTGGATGACCTTGGGCCAGCCATAGTTCTGTCAGAGCTGTTCTTGAAAAAGAGCAGTTCCTGTCAGAACTCTCTCAGCCCCACCTACCTCGCAGGGTGTCTGTTGTGGGGAGGGGAAGGGAAAGGAGTTTGTAAGCCGCTCTGAGACGCTGAGTGAAGGGCGGGGTATAAATCCAATCTCTTTTCTTCTTCTTCCTTCTTCTTATCCCAAGTCTGTCCTCCACAGTCTGGAGAAGACCTGGAGCCTCCTCCCTAGCCTGTCGTTTCACTCCTTGTACACGCCAGGCTTAATCAGGATCATGTCCAACAGCCCTCCCTCATCTTTCCTACCCGCTCCCTGTTGGCCCGATAAACGAGGCAGCTGGGCCGACAGCTGCTGCCGACAGCTCTGGCGATTCTATAAAGGGGCCGCTTGGTGCTGTACAGGGGCTATGCATTGCTATATTGGCCCTCTTGCCATCGGGGCAGCCACAGAAGCCATCGTCAGCCTGAAGGTTGGGGACAGGGTCATGGCCACCTGTTGTGGCCCCGGGGAAGTCTAGGAGGAGGTCCAAGCCCGGGCAGTAAGCTCCATACTCACATAGCGCTCTGGAGCAATGTCCAACCTGATAGCTTGTTATCTCACAAGGAAGCCCAGCACAGAATTTTTAAAAAGAATAACCCCTGTCTTTCCCCCCCCAGAGTTGGAAGATGAAGTAGTTTATTGTGCAAAAGTGATTCTTCAGCAAGGATCTTGCGTTTGGTGGTTAAAAAGAACGATGAAACGTTGCCTTGGGTTCCAAATTCTGAGAAGTCAGCAGAAGGGGGAAAACGGATTCCCACCGCTCCTAATTGCCTTGAACTTGGCTGTTTACTCCTGTATATTCCACAACAGCCTTTGCTGGTCAATTTCCATCAATCACAAGATCAAGCAGGAGCTAAGAGTCAGCTCTTCCTTTTATTAGCAAACACCATCTCTATAAATAGACTACTCAAGCCGGATTTAGTTCCTAGCGCA
>NW_015174895.1:317949-319743 GCF_001447785.1 Gekko japonicus | reverse complement strand
CTCCACACACGCCCACATGCACACCTGGGTGTAAAGGCCTTTGGCATTTCTTTGGAGAAGGCAGAATGTGATCGGACTGTTGTATTTCTGTCCTCTCGAATGTGGGCCAGGTCAAGGGGGTGCTGTAAGGACAGCGGGCTGGAGGAGTGGCTCACAGTTATGGTTAGATCTGTAGACGTAGTTTTATCTCTGCCTTCCTCCAGATTGCTCAGGGTGACAAACAGGGCTCACCATATCCCCATTGTATCTTCACAACAAGCCTGTTAGGTAGGTTAGGCTGAGAGAGACAGAAAGAAAGAGTGACGCAGTGTTCCCTCTAAGCCGTGGAGTCTTGTGGGCCCAGTGTTACCCAGTGAGCATCATGGCAGAGTAGAGATCTGAACCCGGGTCTATCACATCGGAGTAGCTTCTATGCTGGCCTCTGAGAATACAACTGTTGGCCATTCCTGACATTCCGTAACTCTCAGATGAGCACAAATGTGTGCGAGTTCATATCGTAACATTAATGCATACAAAGTATTAAAGACATCTACCGCTTAAAATAATCAGTCTAAACAGCGGATGAGAACAGAAATAACAGGGTATTGCAGCTTGAATAATCTGTGACTTACAGGCAGGGAAACAGAAGAATTCTGATGCTTGTTCCATGAAGTCAGAACTTTAAAAAAAAATAGTTTGTCATAATCGAGCAGACAACACACACAGAGAAACACACACACACACACACACACAGCTCATGGTATGAATTATTCATTGCAACAACTCGGCGCGCACTCAAGGGGTACAACATAATTCTTAATTACATTCTTTCTTTCTTTTAATTCAACAGATATGCGGGCTGTCATAGCTGTTGCAGAGGGGGAAAGAAAGACTGGATGTTTCTGATTGGAATTGTCAAACAGAAAAGAAACGTGATGGATTTCAGGGTTTAGGGTTAACTAGCCATTCACATTAGCTGATAGCAGCAGAAAGTCGCATGAGAGTTTTTGGGCACATCTGCTGCTGTTGGGGGGCGGGGAGAATGAGAGGACTGGATATTAGATCAGGTGGAAATTGGCCGGGATGACTGCATTTACTTCGTTTATACCCCGCCGTTCTCGCCAATACGGACCTGAAGCGGCTTACATCCTTCTCTTCCTTTTCATCCTCACAACAACCCTGTGAGGTAGTTTAGTTTTATTATTACGTTCTTAAGACCAGCATACAATACAAACATAGTATGAAAAAGAAGGAAAAAACAGAGATAATATACAGAATAAAATCTAAATTTAAAAACTTTTAAAATGCGGCTCCTGCAATCTAAGAATCAATGCACAGAACTCAGCAACTGAACGTGTAATCTCTGCATTCTTATCTGATAGAAGCCAGTGAAGTCTTGCTTTGTTCGTATTGATGTGACCAGGTATCCTCACAACTAATGGGGTAATGATTTTAAGACGAGCCTCTCTGTAGAATGGGCAACTGAAAAACATATGCTCTACTGATTCGACCTCGCATGAAGTGCATGAACATAGCCTTTCAGGGTAGGTTTTTTTTTTATTATACCTGCCTTGAATAACTGCAGATGGAAAGGCAGAACATCTGGCTAAGGCAAATGCCCTTCTAGAGTTCTTTCCCTCCACTGAAGTCAGATATGTAGCCGGCTCAATGGTGCTTTTGATATTTAGCAATACCCCAAGTTTTGAAGCCTTAGTGATATCAGATTGTCGTTTGATATCCTCCACTCTTTGTTTAATTAGCCCTTTTTCTTGTTCAAATCCATAGGATAAAAGTGGCTGAGGTGAGAAACCAATT
>NW_015174895.1:309134-317023 GCF_001447785.1 Gekko japonicus | reverse complement strand
AAAGGAGTTTGTAAGCCGCTCTGAGACTCCAAGTGAAGGGCGAGGTATAAATCCAATCTCTTCTTCTTCTTCTCATTAACCCAGGAAGCCCCGGTTAGCGGGAATCTGGAGCCGCGCAGAGTCTGAGCACCCCACTCCAACTCAGTGCATCTGTCTTAAGTAGCCAGCACCCCCATGCCCTTACAGTTCCTGCACTTCCATACTTTAGAAATACCAGTAGAATGTATAGTTCCACCCTTGCATGATCCCAGTAAGTGAAAACTGTGATTAACAGCAAAAAGTGTCAAGGATTTTGATGGGACAGTACTATCAAACCAGGACAGAGAGCTGGTACAGCATCGCAGCCTAAGGACCCGTGTGGATGTGACCAATGTTCCCTCTAAGCTGTGGAGTCTTGTGAGCGAAAATCCTACTTTGTGAGCAACGGGCATTGAAGTTGTGAGTGAGCCATTTGGTTGCTGCATAAATTAGTTTGCTTTGAGGCCATCCTTCCTGAGCTAGAGCAAAAATCTGTGAGCTGAAGGCTAAAAAACTGTGAGCTGGCTCACACCAACTCAGCTTAGAGGGAACACTGGGTGTGACTACGGTCTCCGATAGCTCAGCTCATCAGTAAATAGTGAATCGTGAGCATATCAGGGAGTGTAGAAGGGTCTAGTTCTTCAATGCCCCGTGCAGTTTTGTTAGTTGAAATTATCTCTGTTCCCTCTAGCGTCGAGCACTTTCAGGGGGGGGGGGGGGACCCATTTTTTCCCTTTTAAAATGCTAACTGAAATGAGGGGTGGGCTGTTTTGATTAGCAAAACTGCATGTGCATCGAAGGATTAAACACCCTCTCCTGTTCCCACACATCCCCCATCCAAATCACTTGCAAGTTTCATATCCGTCTTGGCCCTAAGAGGCTGACGGGTGAGGCAGGAAATCCCTACTTTGAATGTCACCCCTGCTGTGACTCATTATAAGCAGAGTTACACATTTTCTAAGCTTGTTTATTTACTGTATCTATACCCTGCCTTTCTCTCCATAGTGGCTTGCACCATTCTCCTCTCTTCCATTTTATCCTGACAAGAACCCAGAGAGGTAGTTAGGCTGAGAACATGTGACTGTCTCAGGGTCACCCAGCAAGTTCCCATGGCAGACAGAGGGATTCAAATCAGGGGTCTTCCACGTCTTAGCCCGACGTCTTAACCACTCCACCACACTGGCTGTTGTGATCTCATGGACCTTAGAAGGGTGTAACTCTGCTCAACACTCCGCTATCGGTTGCTTGGGTAAGCCACTCAGCCTGAATCCTGCAGTACAGACAAAATAACATAGGTCTGACAAAAGTTCGAGTCCAGGGGCACCTTTAAGTTCAACAAAGTTTTATTCAAGGTATGAGCTTTCGTGTGCACTCACACTTCTTCAGATACATTGAAGTGGAAATAGAAATAACAGTCATATGTATAGAGAGTGGGCATAGGCTTCCCAAGTCCCCCCGGGGGGCGGGGAAACCCCCGCCCCAGAGGCCCGTTCCCCGCCGGCACCGGATCGGGCCCCCGGGGGAACTCCACCCCGACGTGCGCGTCACCCGGAAGTGATGCGGGCACGCTGGGGGCGGGGCCATGGCAATCTTTTTTTCCAGAAGCCATTAGGCTTCCCAAGTCCCCCCGAGGGGGCAGGGAAACCCCCGCCCCAAAGGCCCGTTCCCCGCCGCCGCATTGGGCCCCCGGGGGAACTCCACCCCGACGTGCACATCACCCGGAAGTGACGCGACCACGCCGGGCACACTGGGGGCAGGGCCACGGCAATTTGATGGAAAACTCTATGGTTTTCCCTCGTATGGCCATGGCCCCGCCCCCAGCGTGCCTGCCATCGTCACGTCACTTCCGGGTGATGTGCATGCGGCGTGCGTGCACACACCAGACGCCGGCCGGGAGCCCCCCGCTCCGGCAGAAGATCGACTTGGCAACCCTAAGTGGGCAGTACATTAGTGTACAGAATAATGAAGGTGTTTTTAACAGATTAAAAGAATAATAAGCTTAGTATATATGGCTGTCATTTGTTTGGGTTCAAGTGGGGGGGGCATAGAAATAACAGTCATATAACAGTCTGTCTCCCCCCCCCCCAGTTGAACCGAAACAGATGGACTATCAGAAAGTAGGCTTTAGGTACTTGCCAAAAACAAAGTCATGCAGTTTTATAAGCTCCAGCATTCAGGATTGTTGGAGACAGCATGCTCTAGTGGTTAGAGTCTCAGACTAGAATCTGGGAGACCCATTCGTACCCACACTCTGCCATGGAACTTCGGTGGGCGACCTTGGGCCAGTACAACAGCTGTCGCCTCCAGTTTTCCAAAAGGCATATGGTAAAAGTGAACAAGAACTCAGGCTGAGGTTTTTGATTGGAGATTTACTGCTTATTTTATTTTTATATCCCATCTTTCTTCTTGGTTTAAGGCAGCTTAGTGTGCTGGTGCTTGCTCGTGAACTCCGCCGATCTTGTGACTAGTTCTTCCAGTTGCGGGTTAAATAGGGCGGCTTGCTGTGCCACCCCCTCCCCCCAAAAAAACCCCATGCATTCTGTCCAATGCTGGGCATTAAAGGATGTATCAGACTATACAGGCATAAGGAGAGGACGAAAAGCAGCTAGTTCCATGCCTTACATAAACCAGTAGATTTAATGTCTTGGGCAGTCCTGGCCCTTGGTGAGTCTGCCTCTTCTTTAATAAAAGCATTTCTAGTTCCGACTTGCAAGAGACCCTCATATAATGGTAGCAGAAAGTGCTGTTCAAGTTGCAGCCGACTTACAGTGACCCCACAAGGTTTTCAAGGCAAGATCCGAACAGAGGTGGTTTGCCGTTGCCTGCCTCTGGGAAGCAACTCTGGTATTTCTTGGTCGCCTCCCATCCAAGTGGTAACCCGGAGCTGAGCCTGCTTCGCTTCTGAGAGCTGATGAGATCGGGCTAGCCTGGGCCATCCAGATCGGGGCCCTCATATCGTACCCCAGAAAGTAATATTGTATTGTATTTTAATTTCCTGACCAGTGTTCCCTCTAAGCTGAGTTAGTGTGAGCTGGCTCACCGTTTTTTAGCCTCCGGCTCACACCTTTTTGTCTTAGCTCAGGAAGGATGGCTCCAGAGCAAACTAATTGATGCAGTAACCAAACTGCTCGCTCACAACTTTAATGCCCGTAGCTCACAAAGTAGACTTTTTGTTCACAAGACTCCGCAGCTTAGAGGGAGCATTGTTCCTGACCAGTGTGAAAACAATTGAGATACATTTTATAGGAACAAAATAATGGAATTCAAAGACAGAACAAAAACAACAACAACAAGGAGTGCAGCAACCTTTGAAAGGGGGACCATTTAGACCCTGGACCTTAAACGGTAAAAGGTAAAGGTAAAGGTTCCCTTGCTCGAAAGCCAGTCGAGTCCGACTCTAGGGTTGCGGTGCTCATCTCCGTTTCAAAGCCGAAGAGCCAGCGCTGTCCGAAGACGTTTCCGTGGCCATGTGGCCGGCATGACTAAACACCAAGGCGCACGGAACGCTGTTCCCACTGAAGTGGTACCTATTTATCTACTTGCAATTTCTTGCTTTCGAACTGCTCGGTTGGCAGGAGCTGGAACTAGAGACGGGAGCTCAGTCCATCATGCGGCACCCGGGTCTTGAACTGCTGAACTACTGACCTTCCACAGCCTGCAGTTCAGCGTCTTAACCACTTGAGCCACTGCAGCTCCTTAAACGGTAACCTTACCTATATCAGTGAAATAGGCATGTGTTCTTCATTCTTACTTTTTAATTTATGCTACAATTAGTAGATTCTAAGGAAGGGAGATGCGTGAGATTATTGGCTTTCCCCTTAATAATATGTATATTGTACTTTCAAAATTCACAATGCGCCATATATTAGATCAGTAATCATCATCATTACCTGAGGATTCCGGGTGCCCATACTTCATCTCCCTGATTAATCTGCAAAGGATGGATGTTAATATTGTGCAGGGCTTTTTTGGTAGAAAAAGCCCAGCAGGAACTCATTAGCATAACAGGCCACACCCAGCAGCAGAAACTCATTAGCATATTAGGCCACACCTTGACAGCACAGCTCATTAGCCTATTAGGCCACACCCTCATGTTACCAGAAGTCTGGTCATCCAGCCACACCCACCTTTTGCTTCTTATTCTGTTTACCTTGTTTGTGGTCAAAACCCAGAGGTTTTTTTGTAGCAGGAACTCCTTTGCATGTTAGGCCACACACCCCTAATGTAGCCAATCCTAATGAGTTTCTGCTATTGGGTGTGGCCTATTATGCTAATTAGTTCCTGCTGGGTGTGGCCAACTCAGGAGCCAGCCAGAACTCCGTTCCTGTGCGTTCCTGCCCAAAAATAGCCCTGATATTGTGTATATTTTGTCTTTTGAACTTTTATTTCTGACTAACAAGCACCACCTGCATGATCTTCTGGGACAGCATGGTCTTCTGTGACTGTACCAGATCACAAAACAAAGCATTTAATTCAGTGATACTCATTTAATGTGTCTGATTCTGTCTCTGTATTGCTTTCCTTACTTCTGCATTTTTATTTCATAAGCTAATGAAGTCCGGACAATAAACTGAAATGTGACTCATTTGTTAATCAGTGCTGTAGTAGTTGTCCTTAAGAAGCATCAAGCGTTTTTCATCTACATTAATCCTATGAATGGGAATAGATGATTAAAAAAAACCCTTCAGAATTCTTAATGTTGTCTGCTTTGCCGAGCTAGCACTGTGGATCACATACTTCTAGGAGCATGTGGAAATTGAGGACATTGTGAAATGTTGGCATTTCTTTGAATTTAATTTCTTTGCCTCTACGTACATCCTTCTAAAGAAAGAGCACAAATCAGAAGGGAAAAAATAGAAACTGATGTTTAGCTGTTCAGCGTGAAAGGTTGGGAAGTGTACCCATGCCAGTAGTAATATATTCACAGCTTTTAATGCCAATCAAATCTCTTCATACAAATAGGTCACAAGTGACAATGTGAATGGTATCTTACAGTGGCAATAGCAGAAAGCATGTATTTTACTATCTTTACTATATTTTACATTTTACGTTCCCTTACATGGGAATAGTGTGACTGCTCAAATTTGTGGTTCACCAGGAAGCTTTCTGCTGCATTAGGGTTCAGAAAACAAGGCAAAAGAAATGGGACGTGCAGCTGTTTAGGAGATGGTTTCGGTGGCCACGCCCACTGACTTGTCTACCACCAATGATAGGTGGCAGGGTTTGGATGTAGTGCATGGGACCAATAATAGAGCAACTCATGCCCTTTGGTTTCTAATTTACCTAGGGAAGTCCATTGATCTTTGCCTGATCTGTCAGCTGAGCATAGCATGATATGGTGGGTAGGGCCAGTCTTGATTGCTGACTCATGTTAAAAACTTGGTTGTGCAAGGGCACCATTGGTTTAGCTGCTGTGACATCACTGAAGGCCTGAGCAGTTTTGGATTAGGTAGCTGAGAGCTAACAGGCTTATGAAAACGCATACAGTATTGTCTGACACTGTGTTACTACAAATTTCAGTCAAAAGCCAGTGACCACAACTAAAGAGATGACACTGCTGGTGTGTGATGGTGTTGGTGGCACTTGAGTTCTGGAACGACCACATCCTTGGTGTCAACATTCTCCCCAGAAACAGAAAATGAGCTATGGAAGACCAGGATCCAACATAGGAAGCCGTTCAGCGATTTCAGCTCACTGTTATTGTATTATCTCTGTCTCTACTAACATCGAAGATAGGTCCAGGTAGTCAGCCGTGTTGATGAAGTCAGGAAGCAGATTAACAAAGCCAGAATGATACCCAGAAAAAAACTGTAAGAAGACAGGCCCAAAAGAGACGATAACAGAACCCCACTAGTGGTCTCATACAGCTCTCAGCTCAAAACAGTACAACAACAACTTACAACCTCTACTGGATAATGACAATTCTCTTTCACAAGTACTGGAGGGGCAAACCTTTTTTTCCACAGAGACAACCCCCTTGTCTGAAACAACTCCATACCCACAATAATGCAACATCTCATTTCAACATGGACACTGGGACCAGAGCTTGCAATAAACCCAGATGCCAACTTTGCTGATACATACACCCAGACAACACAAGCACTGGACCTAACAACATCAACTACACCATCAGGCGCTCATTCACTTGCTCATCTTCTAGCATTGTATATGCCATTAAATGTCAGCAATGCCCTTCGGTTCTCTACATAAGACAAACAGGACAAACCCTACACCAGAGGATAAATGGGCACAAATCTGACATCAGGAATCACAAGATTGAGAAACCTGTAGGAGAACACTTTAACCTTTCAGGACATTCAATGGATGACCTCAAAGTAGATGTTTTATTACAAAGGAACTTCAGGAACAGACTGGAAAGGGAAATTGCTGAATTACAAGTTACGAGTTATTACAACACTTGGAACAAAAACCTCCCCAGGACCCAACAGGGATATTGGATTTTTATCCCATTACATATGCTAACTCATTCAGTCCTCACATATGTATTCTCAACAAGGACTATAAATTTACTAACCCTGAGTTTCATATAATTGAGTCATGTTATGTTTACCTACAATTACATATAGAAAATGAAGTCTTAATTCTTCTGAATTTTTTACTCTCGATATGTATAATTTAATTACTCCTTGTTATTGCAGAGCTTTTCTGTTTGTTATACTCTCCATGGTTTTACAAGGAAGATTTTCAAATAGGCCCTATTATGATGGAATTTGTCCCTGCGGCCTTAACAAGATTGATACAGCTTTCTATGTCCTGTTTGAATGCTGTTTGTTGGGGTTTTTTAGAACATTAGGGAATACTGTATCAAGCCAGTTACCACCTTGTACCTTGGAAACTTTGTCTGATTTGTTTAGAGATAATGATCCTAAGATTACTTTGGTGTGGTAGCAACATTTGCTTCAGTCCCTCTATTCCTTGCATCAAAAAAGGTGATGAATAAGAATTTTCTGCTGCTCAAGAATTGTAAATCGTCATCATATCCTCACCCAGGAGTAAGTCTCATTGGGACTTAATTCTGAGTAAACATGTTTAGGATTGCACTGCAAGAGCCTTGAGTCTTAAAGGGAGAAGTTAGAGCAACTTAGGGTGCGGTCACACATGCCAGAAAAAAATGGGGGGGAAGCAAGGCTGTTTCCTCCGGAGGACATAGACCCGCAGTTTAGGGTTGCCAAGTCTATTTATCTTGGCGGCGGGGGAGCCTTGCCGGACTCCGGGAGCCATAAGAACATAAGAACATAAGAGATGCTAATGTTGGATCAGGTCAAAGGCCCATCCAGTCCAACACTCTGTATCCCACAGTGGCCAGAAATACCAGTGCCATCAGGAGGTCCACCAGTGGGGCCAGGACATTAGAAGCCATCCCACTGTTGACCCCCCCAAGCACCAAGATGACAGAGCATCACTTGCCCCAGAGTCCCTATCTATACCTTGTGGCTAATAGCCACTGATGGACCTCTGCTCCATATGCTTATCTAATTCCCTTTTGAAGCCGTCCATGCTTGTAGCCACCACCACTTCCTGTGGCAGTGAATTCCAAGTGTTAATCACTCTTTGGGTGAAGAAGGACGTCCTTTTATCCGTTCTAACCCGACCGCTCAGCAATTTCATGGAGTGCCCATGAGTTCTTGTATTGTGAGAAAGGGAGAAAAGTACCTCTTTCTCTACCTGCTCTTTCCCATGCATAATCTTATAAACCTCAATCATGTCACCCCTCAGTCGTCGTTTCTCCAAGCTAAAGAGACCTAAGCGCCTTAACCTTTCCTCATAGGGAAAGTGTTCCAACCCTTTTATCATTCGAGTTGCTCTTTTCTGCATAGGTGGACGTGCGCGCGTGCGCCACCAACACATCA
>NW_015174895.1:299512-308887 GCF_001447785.1 Gekko japonicus | reverse complement strand
CGCATCCATGCTGCGCTTCGGGGGGCGGAGTTCCCCCCGGGGCCCGATTCCGTGGCGGCAGAAATTGGGCCTCCAAAGTGGGGGTTTACCCGCCCCTCGCCCCCATTTGGCAGCCCTGCCGCAGTTGCATGGTCACACCTCCCTTTGAAACAGCCCGTCAGTGTGGGATCAGACGCAACTGCGGGTGAGTAATTTTTTTGGTGCCATTTGTTTCCCATGCGCTTAAACGAGGAATCGATGAACCGCACCTTCGCACTGAGGGCTCCCTACGTGACGATGCTCATACTGCAAAGGGGGGGGGGAAACAATGGCATGGAGTCGGGATGGCCTGATCAGACCATCCCGACACCATGAGAGTGCGCTGGAGCGTTCAGACAGGAGAAAGTCCATCCGTGGCCCGTCGGAACCCGTTTACAATATCGGATTTTCCCCGGTGTCTTTTAACTCTGCTTCTGCGGTGGAGCAGAACAGGTTGCCAACGGCTGTGGGGCACTTCCCAGATGTTGTTGTCTGATCACATCCTTTAAATCTGCCCGGCATTCGCACCTATGTTGGATCTAATTGTGCATGTGATTGCAGCCTTAGGGTGGAAGGATCATGGTGGCAGTGTTTAGGAGCCAGCTGTGTGTGAACTCCAAGACAGAGCCCAGGATTTAAAATAAAATGCAATAGAATCAAATCCTACAAACACCACCCCTGTTTGTGACCACTGTCATCTCTGCAGAGCGATTGCCCCCGCGGTTCGAGCAGTTATCGTTCACAGGGGTTTCGTGGAGGGTGCCGTCACATCAGGGTTTCCTGGCTGCCAATCCAGTAGAATCACCTTCCTTCCCACATGGACTCCCTGAACCTCAACCCAAAGGTTTTGCATCCACCCTCTTTCAAGAGGTTGTGTGAACTGGTTCTTGTCTGGGGGAATGGCTAAAATACAAAGCATTTGGAATTTAGCGCTTATGCATTTCTGCAAATGTTTCGTAAACGCCTTAGTTTTAACTTTATGTTGTGGAAATTGTCTCCATATACCAAAGTTCTAAACCCGAAAGTTTCTCATTGTTTTTGCTGAAGGGGTTGAGCTAAATAGGTTGTCTTGGCTGTTGGAATTCATACTCCAGACTCTCTTTGAAGTATTTGGTTGGCCTATGTGGTCTTATTGTTTTTATTTCCTGTAGGGTTTATGAAGCGGCTGCATGGAGATACCTGGTCATCTGCCCCATGTGGTAGGCTTGGAGCTGATCCAGCCCATCTGTAACCTGTTTTCCTTCCTGTTTTCTTTCTCTCACAGCTGTTCAGCTTTGTTTCCCTGCCCACTGACGTCCTGGAAATAGAGGTGAAGGACAAGTTTGCAAAGAGCCGGCCGATCATTAAGCGCTTCTTGGGGAAGCTTTCTATGCCAGTTCAGCGGCTGCTGGAGAGACATGCCATAGGGTAAATCTGTGGGGCACAGCCTTGTGTTCTTTAAGTGTCACTTTCATGATGAAAGGAAAGTGATAGTTGTTACTGAACTGACGCAATGTTGGTATGGAGGGGTTCATTTTTGATGGGGGAAGGATGAGATGATGGAGGGGGTTTTTTTGGTTGGAAGAATGTTATGCTGAAGTTGATTTTATTGGCTTGATGGTAATGTGTTGACCTTTTCAATCAACCGATACATGGGTTTTAATAGAAGATAATCATTTAGATAGGAACAGAGTTTGGAACACACGATGAGCTCATACAAATACAGGACAAGGAACCAGTTGCATACCAGCTGCAAGGTGCAACCTGAGAGGGTATATTGCCTGATTCCCCCCCCCAATGTTTGCAGGTGCTGTGTTTGTGATGCCTGATAGTTGTTTCACATAACTAAGCCATGAAATAATAGTCTCCTGACCATCTGCCATGGAAAACTTACTACACTGCAGGAAATTCTGGGACATCAGTGTACGTGTCATATATGAAGATCACACTCAATCTCTTGTGCCTCATTGTTGACTCAGATGAACTGAATATGGAATCTATAACACACCAACACTTTCTGGTCACTAGACATCCCCAGGGGAGTTTGTCTACCATTGCCATCTTCATGCTGAGGAACCTGTGAAAAGCCTCCAAGGGAACCGCAGCATTCTTTGACGCACACCGGATACTATTACACTAGAATGAATCGTTTTAATAAAAAGTATTATTAAGTTGCTGCTGTAACAAATAAAATAATTATAAATGTATCACTTGATGTTTTCCAGGGACAGGGTTGTCAGCTATACCCTGGGGCGCAGATTGCCAACAGATCACGTCAGTGGGCAGCTGCAGTTCCGATTTGAGATCACGTCTTCCATTCATCCAGGTATGGACTCTGTACCATGAGGTGCTTGAAGTGATGGGCTTGCCTAGGGTACTTTGCCGTAGGTAATTGCCACGTGTGAAGAAATGTCTTGTCTTAATGGTACTGTTTTGTAAATGAGAATAGCTTTTGAGTTCTCTGTCTGCTTCTGGGTTTCCAGTATATGGGATGGCCTACACCAGGGGTGGCCCAACTGTGGCTCGGGAGCCACATGTGGCTCTTTCACACATATTGTGCGGCTCCCGGCAGGGCGGCTGGGGAAGCTAAATATCATTAGCAAACAAATATAATTGGAGAAATAAGTATCATTATCAATATCTGCTTTTTTATTTTTTTATTTTTTATTTATATTTACATTTATATCCCGCCCTACCCGCTTTTGTTATTATTTTTGGGAGTCTCATTTAATGTCAATAAAAAGCAAATCTGCATATTTCCCAGTAAATATGTGTGTAATATTTGTCTATGTCTTGCGGCTCTCAAACATCTGATGTTCATTCTATGTGGCTCTTATGTTAAGCAAGTTTGGCCACCCCTGGCCTACACTCTTTTACTGAAGCACTGTTCTTGTACCAGATGTTTTGGCTGGTGAATTAAAAGTCATACTCCATTGCCACTTTTCTCCACCCATGATGCTTTGTAGGTCTGGGTTCTTTGAGAGTTACAAAGCAATCCTATACTGGATGTCTAAGCCCATGGGAAATCAATGGAGTAACTCTGTATAGGATGGCACTGAGAGTGTGATTTAAGGAGCCATCCTAAGCAGGTCTGCTTGGAAGTAAGTCCCCATGTTATTCCGCGTGGCTTACTTCCAGGAAAGTGTCTTTAGGGTTACAGCCTAGTACAACATGGACCAGGCAGATTTCTTCTTGAATGTCAGGTAACTAATGAGCCTTTTGGATGACCATGGGAAATTTGATGTCACTCATCCACCCAATCTGCCTCTAAGGGCTCTTCACAGGACACCCCAAAGAACATAGAACACCTGAGCCCCTTGGAGGAAGGATCAAATATTAATACGATGGTTCAGAAGAACAGTCAATTGGTACACCAGATCTACAGAAATACATGTGGGTGATGTTTTCTTAGTAAAGGAGAGAGGGAGGGAGGGAGGGAGAGAGAGAGAGAGAGAGGGAGAGAGAGCAGAAAAACTAAAAACAGTTAATTATTGGGAGGGGAGGAAAACCTGGGTTAGGCAGTTCCATCCTTTTTCAAAATGAAAGCAAGATACCTTGTACAGACTAAAAAGCTATGTTGAGCGTATCCTCTAGACGCAGGGGTGTCGAACTCACTGGAAATGTGTTATTTAAAGTTTAAAAAAATCTTTAATTGTGTTTGTCTGTGTCCTTTATAAAGTTTATATCTCTGCTACTTGGCATTACCTTTTATGACACACACGGCCCAGCCCAACAAGGTCTCATGTATGTCAGATCCGGCCCTCATAACAAATGAGTTCGACACCCCTGCAAATACATATTGTAATGTAATATATTATAACACATAACTATGATATCAAGATTGCCATCATAGTACACGAACAGAGTACATGACGTACTGTGCCAGACTCATGATACTTAAGCTCTAGAGGCAAATCTTTTATCCATCATTCATTTTTGTCCAGAGCAAGCAGACCTTTTCAGGGTATTTGATGCTGGGGTCATACGTTCACTTTTAAAATGTTATAAATGTACGCTGTGCTTTAAGAACTTTGTATTAAATCAGGTAGCACCGTACCAAATCCTGCTAGAATGGAAATTTTAAGGCGTCAGTCAACCTGATTTAAATTAAAATGGTATTTAAATTAAGAAACTGGATTTTAAAAAAAGGAGTTGGGCTTTTTTGGGTTTTTTTGAAGTCATTGCTTTTTATCCACCCTCTTTCAGGAAGTTGTGTGAATTGGTCCTTGGTTTTGAGCTTGGCTAAAATAGGAAGCATTTGGCATTTAGCTCTTACACACTCCTGTAGGTGGGGTTTTTTTAATAACACAGGCTATCTAACCCCAAGATTCCACAAACAGTTTCATGTAGCTCAGTAACTCCTTGTCTTTTTGCTTCCAGCAGATGATGAAGAGGTCTCGATCGCTGCAGATCCCGAGTCAGCTGAATTCCAGGAAAGCCCCTTGAATAACTCGGTGGAGGAAATCTTTGGTGAGCCTCCGTGCGCCAGCACAGTGAGCTCAGAAAGCGCAGCTCCAGAGAAGCTAAACGGATGCCCAGTGATCTGCATCAATGTTGATAGCTCTGGTGCTGGGGATCCTACACAGAACAGCCTCTTAAAAGAAGAGCTATCAGGAAACGGGGAGATTGAGGCAGTGCCAGCAGATGCGGTTGATCCCACGGAATCCATCCCAGGGGAAATGATGCCTTCCCTGAGTGCTGTGGAGCTTACCGAGCAACTGACTCTGCTGGCGTGCACCCCCCCTGAATCTGAAGTTAGGGAGAATAATAAAGTCAATTCTGTTACTCAGGGAGACAATGACATCTTAACCCACATAGAAACTCTCTCTATTGATGAGGTGACTGGAGACACACAAGCTGTCAAGGATCAGGAGAAAAGTCAAGATGATGGGGCCTCAGCCCAGGAGGAGCAGGAGGAGGAGGAAGAAGAGGAGGAGAACAAACTTCAGCTAAGGGCAGCCGTGAAAAGGAAAAACAGGCCATGTTCCTTGCCCGTGTCGGAGCTTGAGACAGTGATCGCATCTGCTTGTGGAGAGCCGGAGACTCCTCGCACCCACTATATTCGGATACACAATCTCCTGCACAGTTTGCCTTCTGCCCAGATGAGTAGTGATGGAGAAGGAGAGGAGGATCAGGGCAGTGTCGAGAATGATGAAGAACTGACGGTCATAGAAGTGTCAGAGAAGGATGGGGTCAGTGAAATGGAAACTATGCTGGCCGAACCCCCCGTGGAAGACACAGCTGAAGAGAACTTTGTTCAGGGGACAGTGCCTCGAAGCACCTCCACTGAACACCTCGTTGACTTAAATGAACCCGTTCTGGATGGCGAAGGTCCCAGGACTGAAAGCGAGAGCGAGCTGAGTCCCAGGCCGAACGGTGAATGCGAAATGTGTGACACGTCCTGCTACAGCCCATCCTGCTACAGCACTTCCTGTTACAGCACCTCATGTTACAGCACTTCCTGTTACAGCACTTCTGGTCCGGAGAGTACCAACCGGTTCTCGAGCCATACGCGGTTCTCCTCTATTGACAGCGCAAGAATTTCTGAAAGCACAGTTTTTTCTTCACAGGATGATGAGGAAGAGGAGAACAGCGCTTTTGAGTCAGTACCAGACTCGGTGCAAAGCCCCGAGTTTGACAGGGAACAGGTGGATGGCTCCACCCACTGGCCTGAGGAACTGGTAGCTCGTGGGGTGAATCTGCAGAGAGCGGTGGAAAGCGTAGAGTCTCCAGTAGCAGGTCCCAGCAACAGAAGAGAAGGTTAGATTTGGAGAAACCGTACCTTAACTATCTCTCATAGGCATTAAAGATGATCAAGGTCCTTTCCCTTGGAGGCATGCTCACTTTCATTTGGGGACTTAAAACCCTGCTTAGAAAGAGAGGAGCTAAATACGAAGTGATTGTCTGAAGAGTTTATTTTTCAGCATAAGGATTGAGGTGTGGTGCCTGAATGATGCTTCCTTTGATTGTGCTTTTGTGTAATGTGCAGAGGTGGAAATGAGCTCCCACACACGTAACTGGATATCATGCACATCACCACAAGGGGAGAGATTAAAGTCACCTTCCAACCCAGACACTGGGTCTCTTTAAAACACTGGATGTTGTAGGAGGCAAGGTAGCTCCTCCCCTTCCCTCCCTCCTGATATCTCTTGTCCACATCCCTCCCTCACTTGTCACACCTGGAATCCTGCTCAACACCACATGAAAGGGGGGGGCGGAAGGGCTAGGGAAGTAATGCATGTCCTTGGCTCCCTTACCTTGGAGAGCAGGGCTATTTTTGGGCAGGAACGCACAGGAACAGAGTTCCGGCTGGCTCCTGAGTTGGCCACGCCCAGCAGGAACTCATTAGTATAACAGGCCACACCCAACAGCAGAAACTCATTAGGATTGGCTACATTAGGGGTGTGTGGCCTAACAGGCAAAGGAGTTCCTGCTACAAAAAAAGCCCTGGATTTTGACAACAAACAAGGTAAACAGAATAAGAAGCAAAAGGTGGGTGTGGCTGGATGACCACACTTTTGGTAACATGGGGGTGCAGCCTAATGGGCTAATGAGCTGAGCTGTCAGGGATGTGGCCTAATATGCTAACGAGTTTCTGCTGTTGGGTGTGGCCTATTATGCTAATGAGTTCCTGATGGGCTTTTTCTACAAAAAGAGCCCTGTGAGAGTATCAGGAGATTTAAACGTATGTAGCCATTGGCAGGTGATAAAGAGTCCAGCGAACTGCCCTTTTGTTTCTGTGGCCTTTCTTCTTGATTGCATATTTGGCACGTTCCATTTCATCTTCAGAGACAGGGAGAGAGTGTGTGAGTGTGAGTGTATGTGTGAGTATGCGTGTGCGTGTGTGGGGAATAGAAAGAGGGGGTCATGTGAAGGGCTGCCTTCCTCATCTGGTGTATTAAACTGCTGCAGTTTACAACCTGTGAGGATTTTATCTCAGTAAGGCTTTTTGTGTGCCATCGTCTCTAATTTCTAACCGTTTCATATTTTTTTTTAAGTTCATTTATTATGTTCCTGTACTGTTGTTATCTGGAGTATTTTATATGATGCTAGCCAGCCGCCTCAAGTCCTGTTCAGGGATATAAATCTGATAAACTGAATGGGATATAAATTGAATAAATAAATAAACTTAAAAAAAATAAATTTGATCATTTAAATCTTAGAATTCCTTCTTTCTAATTGGCGGCCTTGTTTTTTAGCTGTATCAGTAGAATGACTCTGCCTGTGTGGCAATAGCTAACACATTACCTTTATCAAGCAACGTAATTACTTAATGTGACAAGTTAAGTCTAATCTGTATCATTATGGTGGAACTGAAATATCTCCTAATTACCAGGAAAAATTGGAACTGATCCGTGCATGAAGATGTATGTACAAATTCATTCAGAATCCATCAGTGGCTCCTCCCCATGCCAGCATTAATCCCGCCTTCCAAAAATTAATACCGGCATTCGGAGGGACCACAGCGTGGATTTCTCTCATGTGGGACAGGAAGTCTCACATTGCTACAGAGCTACAGAAGCTATAGCTCCTACACCACCCAGGTAAGACAAGAACGCAGTCTAATTTGAGTAAATGTTGCCACTTATATCATGGTAAATAACTAACAGTGCAGTCCTAGGTAGGCTTAAAGGAAAGGTAAAGGTTCCCTTGCTCGAAAGCCAGTCGAATCCGACTCTAGGGTTGCGGTGCTCATCTCCGTTTCAAAGCCGAAGAGCCAGCGCTGTCCGAAGACGTTTCCGTGGTCATGTGGCCGGCATGACTAAACACCAAGGCGCACGGAACGCTGTTACCTTCCCACCGAAGTGGTACCTATTTATCTACTTGCAATTTCTTGCTTTCGAACGGCTAGGTTGGCAGGAGGTAGGCTTACTCCAGTCTAAATTTCATTGGCCTCAGTGGACTGGTATAACTCTGCATTGGATTGCATTGTAAGTAAAGGAATGACAAGGAGGAAGAGGATTGGGTGACCGAATGGTAAATTTAAAAAAGGTGGTCCATTGTGACCAAATGTAAAGTAAGCTTTAAGCTTATTAAACTGTTTAAAAGTAAGCTATAAACATTTTTTCAGCATGTTAAAAAGTGCAACATATCCATGTGTTTCATCAATGGCATTTGCTTGAGACATTCCTTTTAGTGGTTGTGATATTGCTGAAAATCGTAGAATTATAGATACAATTAGAAAAAAAAATACAGGTCATTTTTTTAATAATTTATTTTAAATGGCCCTTACATGTAATTAAAGCCTTATGTTTGATTTGTTTTATCATTCTGGTTTCAAGTATCATACTATCATTCCGGTTTCAACTACATTTAAGAACTTTTTAAATGGGAAGGAGCAGAACACCTGCTTTGCATGCAGAAGGTATCAGGTTCCGTTCCAAGCATCTCCAGAATCCCCAGGAAGGTGTTGGGAAAGACCTTTTGTCTACCTAAGACCTTACTGCCATTCAGAGTGAACAGTACTGAGCTAGATGGACCAATCGTCTGACTTAGTATAAATTAGTTTCTTCACCAGTGAGCAATTTGGCTAAGATCTGTACTACAGGCTGTTAAAGATTCTGTCACAAAGACTATCATAAGCTAGCCACCCATAAAGTATATATATATATATTTTACCTGAGGTTAAAAATGATAAAGTTTTTGCAGTGATGTCACAACTACTTAAAGTAATTTTTCCTCTTAAAATTGGTTTTTGTTCATATGTTTTATAACACACTATATAAGTAGGCAAGAAATGACAAGCGGTGGGATAAAATTGGTGGATCGCCAGTTGCCTCTGGGAAAATGTTCACTGAGTTCTTGAATCTAGAAGTTGTGGTTTGGAAGTTCTCACAGAGTTTTCTGGCATCATGTACAACCACAGGATGGTTGGAGTTCCTCAAGGAGATCCTGCTGATACCAGGAATGGCAAGTAAAATTTGCTCAGATTGCCGGTGCAAAAGCACTTGCTGCAGATATAAGCATAGATGCCGGCAGTAAAGGACGGCGAAACGTCTAGTGAGATAACGTTTTTATCAATGAACACGGCCCAAAAGCCCAAAAATGTTAATTAAAGATTGCTATGACACCGGTCGTGAAAGCTTCAAACTAAAGATTCAGAAAATACTTCCACACACTGTTGGCTCATCTCTTCTGTATTTCAGACAGCTTCTTCTTTATCTCAGGTCCCATCTTCCTCTTTTGCTGTCTTTCTCCTTTCTCACTCCCTCTTGTACCCTCATCTGTCTCCCACTTTCCTTTCTTCTGTTCCATAACACCACTGTGTATCTGGAGAAGGTGGGGACTGAATCTAACCCATCGTTCCTTAGTTGTGGGGTTAGAGAGTAACCACATCATTCCTCCCTGTATGTCGAACCTTAAGATCTTCCTTTTGAC
>NW_015174895.1:264736-299469 GCF_001447785.1 Gekko japonicus | reverse complement strand
GAACTTTATCACAGCAGCTGATACACCAGATTCTTGTCAGCCCTTAGCTAAGACATCTTTGCAGCCATTTGTGTTTTCAGGAGTGCATTTGTGACCGCTGTACGGCATCCATGAATGAATATGAACATCTTGACTGTCTTATCCGTAGGTGATTGCCCTTTACTCCATAATTCTCAGCCAATCAACCAGCTTCCTTCCCTGAGGTCTGACCACCATCACTACCCTACCATTGATGAGCCTCTTCCACCAAGTAAGCGTTAGTTTTTTGAATATGTATATATATTACATTTTTACCTCAGCAATTCCTGTTTGAAGAGTACACACTTGGTAGTCCTCTGTAATCAGTGTGTGGGGCGGGTGTTAGAGACCCTTTTCCGGTCTTTCTGAAACTCTTTTGGTTTCCCTTAAAATTCCTCTGATGTTCTGCCTGAAGGAAAAACCTCCACATTTCTTCTGAATTTCACTTTGGGCAAAAGAAGTTTCCCACACAGGGAAGCCAGACTACATTCTTTATAGGCCTGGGTTAACCCACATTAGTCTCTTGTTATCATCTGATCCCTGCTGAGCTAATAGCTTGTCAGGACTTGTGGACTGCAGGCAAGTAGTTGGTTCAGCCGGGATGGGCGATCCACAACTAGCTCAGTTTGCGCCTGAATGGGCGGGTGCTTAGAATGACGAGCCAGCCCAGAAGCAGCAGCTTTATAGAGCTAGAGGGGACTCTATTGGTCCCTTGTGTCACCTGATCCCTGCTTGTCCGGTAGCTATGTAATTATGCACCCATCTGCAGTGGTGGCACTTCATGTGGCGAAGGCCCCGGTCACACGAATCATTAGGCACGCTAGAGGGACGGAAGATTTTCCGGGCGTGATCTCACTGCCACATCTGGGAAGCGTAGAGCTCCCGTGGCTCCCCCGAGGCTTCCCGCCGAAGATGCGGGGTAAAAAACTAGTACCTCCGAGGTACTAGTTTCCGGAGACCGCGGGGCAAGGGCGGGCGTCTGATCACGTTTCCGGTGGCATCCGGCGCCCGCCCATGTCCCGTCGCGAAAAGGGTTTTTTCCCCCAAGTCTCCACGGATGTGCACAAGCACCCAACGGAGCATGCGAACACTTGGGTTAAAAGGAAAAAAAAAACCCGCCAATCCGCTTCTTTGCCGCGCCGCAGGAGTGAGGTATGATCAGCACCTCCCCAGCACCTCCCCCCAACCATGGGACGTCGGCGGGACATTTGATCCCGCTGCCGCACGGTAGTTCACTCCGGGACAAACAGCCACGCTCCCCCCCACGATATCTGGCCCGTGTGACCGGGGCCTAAGATCAAAAACAGTCATTGCCTCTACTTGCAAGTTACCATGATCGTGCAAGGAGTAAGGCATCTGGGACCCACTCCCAGCAACAGTGGTTCAAGATGTGTCTTAGATGGCTCCTTGACCTTCTGCTGTGGTGGCCAGGCCTCCTCAATCAAGTTACCATAGCATCATAGGCAGATGCCTGGATCCAGGCACCAGAGTCCTCAGTTCATGCAAATGATTTTGACACAACACTTTGCTGTGGTTCACTTGAGTCCTAGAAGGCAGAGATCTTTGCTCTGAAAAGCAGACTCATTCACAGAAGTGTATAACAGCTGAGTTGGAGCAATGAGTGCAAACTGATTGCCAGATAAGAGCCCATAGTACTCTGTTCAGCAAAGCAACAGTTGCTCCATACATTACAGATATACATGAAATACACAACATATTACATGTGATGTACTCCAGGACTCAGAAAGGTAATATGGACTTGCTCTGTTAAGCGTACGCTTGACTGGAGACCAAGGTGAATCATGCCTCCCAGTGCATATGTGCTGAAATAAATAATATATTACTTAGTGACACTGAAGATATACACTGTGTACCTTGTAAAGCTATCCTTAAGTTATTCCCAGAGGAAAACTTTGCAATTGCTTCAGATATCCCGCCTGACAAGGAACTTCACTACGCGGTTCTCCAGTGCAGATTATTGGATTGAATGGAAGCTGTTACTCATAACTGACAGAGCCTTGCAAAAAGGTGGAAGTTAATGGTTGGAGAGTGTAACAATTATAATAATGCTATTTTCATAGTGCCCTGCTCCACCCTTGCTAGTTTACCACAGGTAAAAACAAATGCAACAGGCTTGTATTAAGAAGGTGAAAGGTAAAACATTTTTTTTGGGGGGGAGAGACAACTGGAAGAATTAAGCAGGAAGACAAACATGGTATTTGTTGAGCGGCGGGGCCAGTATGGAAGCCCCCTTGCCATCTTCAGGACAGTCATGCTTGTTGCTCTTCCAGACTGACTGCTGACTGTGAGCAGTACTGATTGGCTAATACCTGTGTATCGGGGGGGTGGAATGCTCCCTTAGTGCTCAGAGCAGTTTGGTAATAGTGTTTTTTTTAATGTTGGGGAAGAATGATAAGTAAATAAGTTTAAAAATGGGGTACTTGGGAATAAATAAGTAAGCACGTGGCACCTCTAAAATAATCTTTAAATGGCACACCACTTGCTTGAAGTGTAGGTGGAGGGGCGAGACCACTGGGAAACACAGGAATGGGTGCACCCCTGATGCCAGTTGCTAAGCTGGTAGTGAAATAACCCTTTGTACCGTCTCTTAAGTTTCTCATTATCTTTACCTCATTGATGTACCTTCTGGAAGCGTACTTGGGGGCACAATGCACAGGAAAGTTCTCTTTCACATACACCACTGAACTGAATGGGAGCTCCCACTTCAGTGAAGTCTCAGGGGAGTGTCCTGGTGGACGGCTTCCTTGGTGAATCAATGGCCTTCAGCTGTTTTTTTAAAAGTGCAGAGGGCAGAACCGGTCAATATCTGGACAGAAAGAATTCTGTCCCCAAGGAGCCTGCCGAAGCAAAGTCCAGTTTTCCTACCCTAGGCTTACCTGATCTCATCAGATCTTGGAAGCTAAGCAGGGCCGGCCTTGGCTAGTATTTGGATGGGAGACCTCCAAGGAATACCAGGGTCATGATGTGGAGGCAGGCAATGACAAACCACCTCTGAATGCCTCTTGCCTTGAAAACCCTACGGAGTCACCGTAAGTCAGCTGTGACCTGACGGCAAAAATCAACAACAGAGGCTTGCTGGTATGATTCTGAGACAGTGCATGGCAGCTAGGTGCAGATTGCCATGAAGGCAAGGCTTCTGGAGATGCAAATGAATATCTTGTGTTTCTTATAGATGAATTCTTCAGGACAATGCGTTCCTGCATTTCTCATCCCATTGGATGTGTCTATTCCTAGAGGAGCACGGAATTGCTTGCAGTAGCAGCGGTTTTCCAGTAGAGGGTGGACTCTGACCTATAACGTGTTAACACTCATATTGCTTTTCAAGACCAAGTTATTGTTGCAGAATTGCAGCATTCAGTGTCTTAAAAACTAAGCAAGGTTTGAAAACAAGGCTCAGTGTTTGCATTATGGAGGGTGCAAGGAGTGCCGCGTGTACTTGATTTCAAGTGACCTTAGTAAATAATTCATCAGTCCACTGAGCTGCCAGTATTCCCTAACCTCATCAGCAGAGTTGATTGTCACCTTGTGGATGCAGTAAAGGCCAAAGGAAGGCGTCAACTGCCTAGAGGCCAGAAGTCTCATTAGAAGTCTGTTGTAGGTTAAGGGAGAATGTAGAAACAGGAATAATTTGCAAAACAGACAAATATTCCCCTCTCCCACAATCTTTTCCAGCCACTTTGCAAATGAGGGCAAATTAGATTTCAGCTTAGAGCCTGCTATGCCACTGTTAAATTATTTAGGACGGATGTAGAATGTATTCGGACCTGATAATTAAATCCGTGATGATTTCTAGGGATTCTATGGTAATATTCAGTCCTGAGGGCACTTGGATGTAGCCTTCCTTTTTTTTCATCAAAGTGTATTACCAGTGGATCTAGTGAAAGTGTTCATTACAGGATTTAATTAATACAATCCCCCAAGTACCGGTATTTATCAATCGGAGAACAAACAGCTTCCAGAGTTCTCTGCAACTCCCGTTCACAGCACTGTTCTTCCAGTAACTATGTATTCTGCATCCCTGACTGTGTCTGCCTTTCGCGTGCAGCGCCAATTGAATATTTGCTGCAGAAATGGAATGATTTAATTCTCTGCTTGAGTCGAAAGCCACATAGGAACAATAATTCTCAGCAGTACAAGCAGCAGTCCACCCGAAAGATTTCCCCCCCAGCTTTTGCAATAAGATGTCACTGATTTCCTGCATCACTTCCAAACACTAAATAAATCACTTTTGAGCAGAAAGAATCTTTTCTAAATCAGAAGGTATAGACAAGGATTATCGTGTGCTTGACCTGATGGAGAAAGAGCTATGCCTTGATTATTTTTCTCAGTAAAAGCCTAGTAATGAGGGTTAGTATAAGGCAAAATCCTCCTGAAAGTTCTAGAATATCGAGAGCAATTGGGAAGAAAACACAATCCCAATAGCTATGTGGGGACTTATGTCTGACATCGACACACCACTAGATCCGATCCAGCTAAGGTTAGTCTTGACTAAGCCCTACTCAATCAAATGGACAAGTTTTGCACAACTAGTTATCAGGCTGGATCTGAGCTACATTTTCCACTAACAGAAATGTTGACTGATTCCCCATTCCTACTGCAGTCCTCCCCCTAACAGTGTCTTTCTTCTGGGTCCCCTGCCCCCCCAGAGCAGAATTTCATGGAGATCAGTGGGCTGCAGTGGGAGAGGGGAGCCAGGTAAGTTCCATTTCACGGATGGAAAATTTAGTCTGAATCCAACCCTTTGTATTATTTCGTCTGGATCCAACCCTATGTTTTATTTCATCTGGATCCAACCCTATGTTTCAGTGTGCCTTAGGCAGCAGTCCTAAGCACTCTTACTAGGGAGTACGATCCATGGGACTCAGTGGGATGTTATTTTAAATAAAGATGCAGAGGATCTAGCTGCATTTCACCACTTTCTGTTCTTTCCCCCCCATCGTTTGAACACTGTTTTCTGCCTAGCGTACGTGGATCTACCTGGCAGCCAGTATTTCCAGTTTCAGGTCGTTCACTGACTACCGTGCTTCATGTAGAGAGAGGAAAAGGCACACATGAAATGACACTAACCCAAAGACTGTTTTGTTGCAAATATGTCCATGGGTCCATTGTGATAAGTTCTCCATCTGTGGTATTGTACACATCCTTGATGTATACTGAGGGTGTCTTAAATACTTGGGTATGTGCATCATAAAGTCTGGAGTGTGTTTACGACCCAGCCCCACTGCTTGTCATGCCAATAAGTTGCTTTTCCAAGGAAACGGAGCCATTTCTAGCGCTGGGCTCTCCAGTTGGCATTCACCACCATGCTGTGGTCTACAAAGACTTTCGGTGTGACTCATTGGATAATTACACATTGTTACAAGCTGGCTTGGCTGTAACACTTCAAAATTCCTTGCTTTATAGCCTCAGTAAAGTACAGTGGGAATCAGTCTTTTAAACTCTGCAATTTGGTTTGCTTTTTAAAAAGCAACTTAAGGTTACTGATTTGAGGCGGTGACCCTTCCACCTTGAGGTTTCTTTCGTTATTCCTCTTGCAAACCATGGGTCTTTTTTTCTTTCTTAGCTATTGCTATGTTTACCCTGACCTGGATGGCCCGGACTAGCCCGGTCCCATCAGATCTTGGAAGCTAAGCAGGGTCAGCCCTGGTTAGTACTTGGATGGGAGACCACCAAGGAAGTCCAGGGTTGCTTTGCAGAGGCAGGCAATGGCCAGCCACCTCTGTTTGTCTCTTGCCTTGAAAACCATTTGTGGTCAACGTAAATTGGATGTGACTCGATGGCATTTTCCACTACCATTGCTATGCATGGTCATCTGAAGAACATATCTATAAAAATTTTAAGGTGTATTACCATGCATCATGAAAGTCATTATAAATTAGGCAGTTTCTGGGGTTTCTTCTTAATGCTTATCATCCCAACCCAGATTTATTTATTTATTTATCTATTTATCTATAATTTGATTTATATCCCGCCCTCCCCAAACGGGCTCAGGGCGGCTAACAAATTAGGCACCAGGCCATGATTAAAACAACTAACAATTCGGGTGCAAAGCCACGATGAAAACACAAGATAAAACAATCCAATACTGTACTAAAGTGCCGGTGCTCTAGATGTTTCTACTGTCCTCAATTCCAAGGTGGGTTCTGGTAAAAATTTAAGCCCAGAACAACAGCTTACGTTCCGTAGAAGTACTGCCATCCAATCTTTGTCCCAGGGCCGCCTTGCACCCCGATGGTTCCCACCTAAATCATGGTGGCGGTGTGTTGATGGTACAATGGTGGTGGCGGCTCCTACTCAAAAGCCTGGCGGAAGAGCTCCGTCTTACAGACCCTGCGGAACTGCAGAACATGCTCTTTGGACATGCAGGAATTCTCATGCATACATAGAAATCTTCTGCCTTCCAAACAAGGCTTTCCCATTCCTTTCAGTGCTTTCCCGTTCCTTTCAGGGGAAGAGGCAGCTCAGCCCCAAAGTACTAACTGCTAATGGCTTTATGACTTAGGACTGATTAGGAAACTTGAGAATTACAATTACAAAAACAACATCTCATCTGACCTCCACCTACCATCACCTGGGGATTCATCACATCATACTGGGCTTTTAGCCTCTAATTGTCCTCTGTTTGTCAGTGCTGTAGGTGACAGTGGTGTCAGAACCACACAATACAATGCAGTATAAAGTACCAGGGCTATTTTTGGGCAGGAACGCACAGGAACGGAGTTCTGGCTGGCTCCTGAGTTGGCCACGCCCAGCAAGAGCTCATTAGCATAACAGGCCACACCCAACAGCAGAAACTCATTAGGATTGGCTACATTAGGGGTGTGTGGCCTAACATGCAAAGGTGTTCCTGCTACAAAAAAAAGCCCTGGGTTTTGACAACAAACAAGGTAAACAGAATAAGAAGCAAAAGGTGGGTGTGGCTGGATGACCACATTTCTGGTAACATGGGGGTGTGGCCTAATATGCTAATGAGCTGTACTACCAGGGGTGTGGCCTAATATGCTGATGAGTTTTTGCTGTTGGGTATGGCCTATTATGCTAATAAGTTCCTGCTGGGCTTTTTCTACCAAAAAAAGCCCTGTAAAGTACACTTGATAACAACTGTCCCAGCCATTTGGGGGGAAGTCCCCCGTGCTTCCAGATTAATACTGTAAAGTGCTGAACAGGAACTGTGGCATGGTCCTATGCCGATCTGCCCAAAGAGTGAGTTGTGTAAAGTTATCCATTCATTGTTACATCTGTCTTTCATTTAAGTATGCCCTTAGGTAAGATCTCTGTTGATACTTGATATTAGCTATATATTTTAAAATGGGTAGTGCAAATATGTTTCCCTAAGTCATCTGGACATGTGGGTATCCTGAGACAAATGACTTCATTTTCTGTCTTTTCTCATTTTAAAACAATGTTTCATGCAAGATTGGGAAGCTCGCATAGACAGCCATGGACGGGTATTCTATGTCGATCACGTGAATCGAACCACCACCTGGCAGCGTCCAACTGCGGCTGCTACTCCCGATGGAATACGCAGATCGGGCTCAATCCAACAAATGGAGCAATTGAATCGACGGTAAGTGATGCTGGACCTGATTCTTTTAGCAGCCCTAGCCAGAAAAAGTTGCAGTCTATATGCATGCCTCTGGCTCATAGAATCCTGACCAAAAAAAGTAAAGTGATCTGTGCATATTCCAATATGTAAATAAGACAACAAAGGCTGAGGAAAGACAACAAATAATTTTGAAAGGGGATGGCGCGGTAGTGGAGCATCTGTTTTGCATGGTGAAGGTCCCAGTTTCAATCCCCGGCATCTCTAGTTAAAAAGGACCAGGCAGTAGGTGATGTGAAAGACCTCTACTGGAAATCCTGGAGAACCACTGCCAGTCAGAGTAGACAGTACTGATCTGCATAGGCCAATGATCTGATCCAGTGTAAGCCAGTTTCATGTGTTCATGTGAAAATGTTATGATAGAGGCATTGTTTTCAGTGAAGTGTGCACTAATTTATTTTGTCCCGACTGTCATCTCTGACCTCACAGATTTTGCTGGTTTTCTAAAAATTACAAAAACTTGCAAACCTGTTTGACAGGAGACTACCACTTGCAGGAGCAGGGAAGCATACTACATAATGACATTAAGAGCCAAATCCAATGAGACATTAACAAAATATCAAGTGTTAGGGTCTTCCAGAGCTCTCACAGAGAATCCTAGCCATGGATAGGAATACTTAAACATCAGCCCATTTATATTATTCTGATTGCTGGTTGTGATCAGGCAGTTGATTTTTTGACTGCGCTCAGCCTATTCGCAGCTTATCAGATGGTTGCTGTATTCTTTGTCACACTCCACAGTGCTTACACATGTGTGTGTGGTGACACAGCCCGATAGAGTTTGCTTTGTCCACCCCCATCAGTGCTGCATACCACTTTGCTCTGGAGCCAAAATACAGGGTTAAATCAATCATCCAGCATGTAAACTGCTGGCAAACCAACACTATATGTTTTTTAAAAGATCCTACCATCTGCTCTTCCTTTCTATGTTCCATAGTGATGGTAATGGGCAGCGATTCACACATGCGCGATTTGCCAAAGTACCACAAGAGTCTGTTTTGGTATTTTGTGTTTTTTTAAAAAAGATTAAAAATAAAATAAAATTGTGCAGCACAGTAAAATGTAGTCCCCCTGCAAAAAAAAAAATGTTTTTGAAAACAAGGGCTGGGTTTAAAAAAATCTGCCATGAGAACTCCGTAACGAAGGGCAGACTATTTTGGAAAAGCCCTTCCTTGCACTCTTGAGTTTCTGCTTGGCAACCATTTGTGTCATGAGCAAAGACTGCTCTGATTGGCTGCCTTCACATGTTCAAGCAACTAAATGTTAGTGCAGCCAACACATGGCTGCAAACTAGTTTGTAAGGTGTTTGCTGCCAAACTGAACAAATCTGCGGTGTGTTTCACTGTGATCGCAACCATAGATCCAGGTAACAGCGATCTATATGGCAAAATTCTTGGCATTCCCAGTCATGAATCTGGTGACTGTACTTTGGCATTAAGATACAAGTTACTTCATGCTGTCAAAGGGGAAGCAACAGTATTTTTAGCTGGAGCCCCGTGTTTCTTGAAAAATTTAGTTTTGTCTTTGTACATGCAGATGGATCTACCCAGGGATACATTCACAGGCATCCTTTCATGCATATTTTTTTTTTTAATTCAGCCATTGCTAAGTGCTGCTGAAGGTACACTTTGAAGCTCTTCGTCCTTGTGAACTGATGCATCAAGACATCTTTCAAATCAATCTGAAATGCACTCTTTTTCTTCCCAACTGGAAAATGTTCGTCTCAGTGTTATTGCTGAAACTAGTTTGTCTTTTTTGGTTCGGTACACCCAAATGTGTTCCAAATTTCTTTTCTGAGCTCACTGCCAATCAAGCCAAGCAGAAAGAAGCAACTAAATATGTGTGCTTCTTTTCGTTCTGGGTTTTTGTGTTTTTTTTGGTCATATAATTTATATTTCACTTGACATAATACCACAGAAAAATCATTTTTCCACCTCTGCCTCAGGAAATGTTTTTGTTTTTCTCTTCTCTCTGTTTATAATGAAACCATTTCCCACTGAAACAACTAGATCTGGTGTTTCTGTGTTCTAATTATACAGCTTAAAAGAGTGCACAGACCAGTTGGGTTTTTTTCTCGTTCTCTAAAAATGTCAAATGGTTATCTTCCAAGTGCCAAGCGGGTAGAAAACAGGAGAGCTGGTGCAAAGCTTTTGCCTCTCAAGGCAACTAAACAGGATGGGAGTTCCGGATGTGAAGGTGGACATTCGAAATCAGTCACCTCTCAGAAGATAACCAGAAGTAATTGAAGTAGTCTTCTAAGGGCTCTAACTCCCCTTCTGAAAACGTCTGTTGTGCCTAAGAGATCATGATACCAAAGAGGCCCATAAGGAGTTGTCCCAAGTGTGTACTAGACACAGACTTAGTTCCGGCAAGTATGGGATAAAGAAGTAAATCTGTGGGTATGTTCTCAGATCAAGGTGGGGCCCATCGTGTCCTTCTAGTGTCCTGGGCCCACTGGGGTGTGACAGAGTGTTGGACTGGATGGGCCATTGGCCTGATCCAACATTGGCTTCTCTTATGTTCTTATCATGCCCCACAGAGAAACAATTCCAACGGGGTAGGTATGTTAGACTGTGGTAACAAAATTTAACAGGAGTCCAGTAGCACTTTAAAGACCAACAAAATGTACATGCTGTTGTGAGTTAGCACTCCCCTCAGGTGTGCTGAGCTCTGATTCATGAACACTTATTCTCATATAATTCTCTAAGGTGCTACTGGACTCATGTCTAATTTTTCCACAAAGAAACAGGAAACTAGTCCGTCAGATAGAAGGCTAGGCTAGCATCCTCCTCCATGATATGGTGAGTTTTCAAGGAAAAGAGATATATATTTTTTGTACAGGAAGAGTATTCAGTCAGCCCCCCCCCTCCCCCTCCAATCCCCTGTAGTCTGACTCGGTACAATTCAGATATGGGTTTACTGTAACGTATGCTGTTTGTGAGAATTAGGTTCCAGAGAAAGTATTAGAAGGGAGGAACAATATGTGGGGCTCCCTGGTGTCCTTAATGGTGCCCCACATTTCATGACAGGGGCAATAAAAAACACAACATGATGCTATTAGAGTACTGGCTACTTGGTCCTACATGTTATGGGGAAGGGGGGAGAGTTAGCATAGACCACATCCAAGAATTTATAGCCCCTTTGTTCCTTTCAGCATGTTCTTTTGTCCTCAGTGGGGAGATGCGTGTTCCTCATTTTTACTAAAGTTTCTAAATTACAGGCCCAAAGTAAATACTGGCTACCTCATTCTTTGCCATTTTCAGCTGCAGCCCAGTCTAATTATGCCATTTGCGAGAACAAATAATTCGGTTCATTTTGTACAAATAATCTGCTTTAACATGATTTACTTAAAAGTTTAATATCATTTTTTATAGTCTGCTTCTAGCCTGACAACTGTTTTCTGAGGCTCATTTTAACATGCTCAATATTTTATGCTGTTTTTATGGTCTGACTGGCTGTTTAATGCTGGAACGTTTATGCCAGCATTTTAATTCTTAACAACTTCTGCAGTGTCTGTCTTCATGTTTTATTTTGCATGCTGCTTTGAGAAGGTTCTCTGGAGAGGCAGCATAGAAATTTGAATAAAATGCTGCATGCACCATAAACTTTGCATGTCTTTACTATGCAGTTTTGGGAGGTGGTCACTCCCTAGAGTTGTCAGCTGCAGGTTGGGAAATTCCTGGAGATTTGGGGTGGAGCCTGGGGAGGGCAGGTTTTGGGGAGAGGACACCCCTGAAGAGTGTAATGCCATAAGGTTCTCTCTCTGAAGCTGCCGGTTTCTACAGAAGAACTGATCTCTGTAGTCTGGAGATCAGTTGATTCTGGGAGATCTCCAGGTACCATCTGGAGGCTGGCAACCTCCTGACCTACATATCCCCCCCCCATCCCCACTATCCTTGTCCTTTAATTGTTTTAATCTGTGGGTTTGTTTTTTTAAAGTTAATAGCCAAATAGACCATTAGATCTTGAGTTGTCCATGCTTTGAAATGTGGAGATTCTCTGAGTCAGTGGATCTCATGCAACGTTGCCAAAACAGGTGATCTGAGACATTCACAGGGGAAGTAATCATAACGAACATAAGAAAATGTCTGCTGGGTCAATCCAGGTCATTCTAACCCAGTGTCCTATTTTGTTGTTGTTGTTGTTAGCTATTCAGTCGTGTCCAAATCTTGAGGATTCTGTGGGCCAGCTCTCTCCACGTTTTCCGATCTTGTATCTTTAAGTTGTTCCACGCTCAGGCTGGTGTCGACTGTTATGGTGTCTAGCTACCGTGTTCTTTAGTGGCCCAGTTTCCTTTTGCCGCTAACCAATCCAAGCATAATTGCTTTTCTTAGTGAGTTCTTCCGCATGACATGCCCGAAATAAGTCAGTCGCAGTTTTGTGATTTTTCCTTCCAGTGGTATGTCTCTGGTTTTATGAGCTCTGATTCTTGCCTGTTTGTCACCTTTGCTGTCCAATGTACACCATGGCCAACTGAATGCATGTCGTCTGAGGGCCAACAGGACTGGTGTGGATTTTTCCCAGTGATTCTGTTGGTTGATTGATAGGGACACTTATACCCTGCTTTTCTCCCCACCTGTGAATTTAAAGCATTTTAGCAAATAAATACAAAAATAAACAGAGAAAACATACACAATACAATGTTCTTGCTTCCTGGCTTGATCTTATTCACAGGGCAAAAGATGTTACCAACCTTCTTCCCCTCTTAGAAATGCCTCTGGCCATGCCTTGGTTAGATCTTTGCAGCAGGTACACCTGTAAGAGGTATAAAGATATAAACTATCTTTCCATCCCCTATGATAACATGTGATCCGACCTCCAGTGTATGAATCTTGCCTCACTTGGTCCAACCAAGTCAATGGTGGTCTTCAGAGGATGTTGTAAAGGCAGTTCTAGTACCCTCTGTCTGTGGCATACAATGGACCTTGGTCCGTCTAAAATTAATACATAGCTTGTAGCCTTCTTTGGTTCAACTTACTTCTGTTGACCATTCTGCTGAGGCTTCCAGCTTGCGTTTCTGAATTTCTATGGGATGCATAGAGACCCTTGAGAAAGGTTGCTGGTCTTGCCGGAAATCTTTGTTTTTCTTTGAAATTCCTCAGATGTTTTGGCCAACCAAGAGCATTTGAATTAGCCTCAAGATACTGCTTTAGCCAAAATCGTGGGGCAACTCCAGTCAAAACCCAGCACCCAAACTGTTCCGTTTCTTGTCTTCAGCTCAATCCCCACTTTTTATTGTCTGTGCTGCCGTGCACACACTTAATGGAACATAAAGAAACATGATCTTTCAACACTTCTCTCCAGAACTCAACCCCAACTTTTTTTTTTTGCTTTAGAAAGTGCAATAAGAGGTTTAAAAAAAATTTCTTCACCATTTAAAATGCCTTTTCATCCACAGTAGGAAATGGAATACCTCGATACCATAAACACTATTCTCTGGCCCAGGCAAATGTAAGACTTATTTATGTGCATTTCTAAATAGAAACCCTGATTGTCATATCTATATATCTAATAGCCAAGGTTCCCTCTGTACATCTGGGGCACCTGGGGGCAAAGATATTTTCCTGCATACTTGGGGCACTGTCCAGGTGTGCAGAAAAATCTGAAATGTAGAAAAAAATATAAGGGGGATACTTAAATCCTTCCAAAGGTAAAAGAGCGTTCTCTGCGCATGTGCAGAGAACACACTAGGAACTGTGCCTCCCCACTGTTGTGGGGGGGAGAGAAGGCTTGGCGGCCAGCAGCTGGGAGCCACACGGGCCTTGCTGTGGGTGCTGGTGGGGGGGCAGGAGAGAAGGCTTGGCGGGTCTGGTGGCTGGGAGCAACGTGGGCCTCGCCATTGGTGCTGAGGTGGGTGGGGGAGAAGGCTTGATGGGCCCGGGCCTCACTGTTGGTGCTGGAGGGGCAAGGGAGAAGGCTTGGTGGGCCCAGTGGCTGGGAGCCACGTGGGCCTTGCCGTTGGTGATGGGGGGCAGGGGAGAAGGTTTGGCAGGCCCAGGCATCACTGTCAGTGCTGGGGGGTGGGGGAGGCTTGGCAGGTCCGGGCCTCGCTATCAGTGCCAGGGGGTGGGAGAGAAGGCTCACCTGCGGCTGCCTCCTCCTCCTCCACATGGAGCTCCTTCTCCCCCACGAGCATCGCAGGTCCCTGCTTCTTGTTCTTTCTATACTGGAAGTTCCTTTTTAAAAAAAATATTCAATGTTCAGGGAATACATACTGAAATTCTGCATCTGAGTTTTCCATTACAGCTACTGGGAAATAAGCTAAAATCAGCATTTTACAAATAGCAATATTATTAAAGATGTTCTTAATTTTTTTTCTGGTTTTAGTGTAATTATAATACTCCTGGTTCACTTTTCCCCATCAGAATTAGAGTAAGAAACATATTTTTAAAGACATTAAACATATGAGCTGCTTCACACAATATTTTACCGTGGGAGAATTGATTTCTCTTTCAGTTTGTATGGCACAATATCTTCTAATGAAAGCTTAACAACTTGGTAAAAAAAGTCACACAGTACCATGTCTGGAAAATTGCTAATAACGTCTGTAAAGAGGACTTGTGTAAGTTAAATGAATGAAGTGGTGCCTTTCCATATCTCAGCTGGCCTTCCCCAATGCTGGCAAAGCTACCATGAGAAGGAATCCATATAATTCTTTTTTTGCTGATGTTCCCAAAGCAACAGGGGAATCTAGCCAGGGAACCCAAACCTGTGTTTCTTGTTACCTTGTGAATCAGTATCACAGAACCTGAAAGAGAGACAGTTTGGAAATATCATCTCCCACTGTCCAGATTTCCCCCTCCCATATTTTTGTAACCCTTCAGTGGCTTGACCAGGCCAATTTCCCCATCTTCCTCCATTTCTCTTCTGCTAGCATACTCAACAACTGTTCTAAACATTCCTTGCCTAGTGCTGTATGTTTGGTCCTCATCAGACTGTATTGTTGTTGTTTTAAGGGAGCGTGTATGTGGGGGTCATTTTCTGGTTAGTTTACAAAAAAAAGTTTGTGTATGTGCCCCAAGCATGTAGCAACCCCTCCTAAGTATAGTGACCTGGTTCTGCTGCTTTCATGATTGGTATTGAGCCTCCCACTTTACTGTAAGTTGTAGTAATTTCCTGACTTCTTTGGTGAGTTTTTTTTTTTTTTAGTGTATGTGTGTGTTCCTGGAAGTCATGATTGACTTATGGTGACCCTTAGTGGGGCTTGGACATTTCAGATTCTTAACTGTGATTGGAAGACTGGGAGTTCCTGCTGGACTCTGTTCCCCTGCTCTCCCAGGATTTACATGTCACTCCTGGCCATGTAGGGTCCACCCTGCAAAACCTCAATTTTATCCAGGGGAACTGATTTATGTAGTCTGGAGATGAGCTGTAATTCCAGGGGATCCCCAGGTCCCACCTGGAGGCTGGCATCCCTAGCCTCTCTCTAGTGCGGATTCCCCCTTCCTTCCCTTTTTTGGACTGACCTGGGTGTAGTATTATGTTTCTGCTAAGATTAACACTAACCATGGCTGCGGTCACACGGAACATTAGCCACGCTACAGAGACGGAAGATAGGCGGATTTTCTGGGCATGATCACAGCGCCACATCTGGGAAGCGTAGAGCTCCTGTGCCGAACCCGAGGCTTCCCGCCGAAGATGCAGGGTAAAAAACTAGTACCTCCGAGGTCCTAGTTTCCGGAAACCGCCCATGTCCTGTCGCGAACAGGGTTTTTTTCCTCCAAGTCTCCACAGGATGCGCACAAGCGCCCAACGGTGCATGCGCACAAAGAGGCCCCCGTCCAGGGCAGCCAGTCTTGCCGCCTCTGGAGGGTCGCTATGGCCACTGTCGCGCAGGCGGTTAGAGCGGCTGTGACGAGGGGGCCCCCCTCCCCCTCCATTGCCTATGCCTTGGACCTCTGTTGGGGTCCGGAAGCGTCTGTCGCCCTCTCTGGTAAGCCCACCACCCGCCTTCGGATGTGCAGATACGATTGCTCAGTCATGCGTATGCACAAACTTCAGTTTAAAAAAAAAAATCCATCCCGTTTGCCATGGAAGCGGTGATTGCTGGTGTGATCGCGCTGCACCGCTTCTTTGCCGTGCTGCAGGATCATCGTGTGATTGGCTCCTGCCCCCTAACCACGGGACCTCAAAGGGAGGTCTGATCGCGCAACCGCGCATTATTTTCCTCCGGGGCTAACAGCCACGCTTCCCCCCCGTATGGTTCTCTTTAAACAGCAGCTTTACTCCAGGTTTATATTCTTCTTTCAAACTCTGGTTTACAGTTATTCAGAATGAGTATTAACTTTGGAGTATGTTCCCTGGAAGGCCAGATACTGAAGCTGAAGCTCAGATACTTTGGCCACCAAATGAGAAGGGAGCACTCACTGGAGAAGACCCTGGTGCTGGGAAAGATTGAAGGTTAAAGAAGAAGGGGACGGCAAAGGATGAGATGGTTAGACAGTGTTATCGAGGCAATGAACATGAAATTAAGCAAACTCCGGAGCACAATGGAAGACAGGAGGGCCTGGCGCTGGCCCGTAGCTAACATGGGGCCCATGGGGCCTGGCCCCCTAGTGTTTCTTCTGGGCCCCCTCCCTCCTGGGCTGCCCCCAAAGTGCTCCAACTTACCACCTGCACTGTACTTTCATTTAATTAGCTGGCGGTCCCCCCAAGGCCCCCTCCCACAAAATTCCCTAGCTACGGGGCTGGCCTGGCGTGATGTGGTCCATGGGGTCGTGAAGAGTCGGACTCGACTGTGCGACTGAACAACAACAACAATATTCATAGTGCTACCCTGAAAAGGGGAAGTGAAATAGCTGGCAGGCCACACTTGATCCCTTAACACTGGTTAACTGTATGGGATACTTTACGGTTACACTGACCCAAAAACGGGATAAACATATCAGTATTGGGGTAACTAGAAGCTTTTCCTCACAGAAACAAGAACAAAATAGGATATTTTGAAACTAGAATATTATTGTAGTGGATTGATTTGATGGAAACTAGGATATTATTGTACTGGATTGCTTTTTAAAAAACGCATTTCAAGAAACACAGATTTTCTCAGTAAGAAAATCCATAATGATAGACTGGCTTCCCTAAGAGTCAGTTTAGTTATCATCTCTATTTACCTTCTCCTATAAGGAGGAACTGAAGGAGAGCACTGGACGTATTCTAGGGTGTACTCTTGTTCATATTGGTATTGAGGCCCAAGAGTCTCTCATAAATTGAATTTATGCTCTCAGCAAACATCCCAGAATCCTCTGCAATGCACAGGCAGTCTGTCAGGCACACAGGGGGGGGGGGGTTCTTGACAAGGCAGTCAGTGTGGAAAAAGTTTTCCTGAGGGTAAAAAGTTTGAAATACTACTGTATTATAATGCATGCAGTAACTAGAGCCTGCATTGCAGTTATTCTTTGGAAAACGGCAGGCTCTTTTTTTTCAAACACATCCCTGTAAGTGTTTTCAAAGATTTTTTCAATTACGTTGACATTTCTAGGAATTTACTGAAGATTATTCTACATAATTGAGACTACAAAGTAGCAGCCTCTTGGCCCATCGCTTCAGTTCTAAGGAATCATTTGCCAGCAGGGGATTTTCTACCATCTAATTAAATAGAAAGCTTATGTATATATCCTTATGAATATATGGACTACTTTTTCTGTTCTGTTTTTGCATCAGGGGGTCATAAAACTTTTGCCATTTTGGAATGGAAAGTTTGTTCAGTCAGCCTGCTGTGAAGTGAATAAAAATGTTTATAGGTTCTTATAAAATAGAGAGTGAGGAAAGTAGAGCTATTTTAATATAGTTGTGAAGTCTGTTTGTAAGGGTGCATATTTGAAGGCAAAATAACAAATCCCCAGTTCTTGTGGGTGTTTATTTAAGCTTAATTTTATTATGTTATTCACCTACTTGTTAAGAAAATTGTATTAAAAAGCAGCTTTGATTAAGGCTGAAATGAATAATACTGAGGGGAAATGTTATTTTTTTTGGTCAAGAGTAAATCTGTGAAAACTTTTGTATCTTTATTTCCAATTTCTAATTTTTTTTTTTAAACTGCCTTTCTTAGAAAAGTTTTTTATCAGTCACAATGTGAAAATGAACAGGAATTCCAATATTATTTATTTAATTTATATTCCACATTTCAGTCTAGATTGGGAGTCATTTCTCCCATAGGGGTATATACCAAGAAAAAAATGGTCATAAATTCAAATCCAGACGCGCGTGCGGTGTTGGAAATTTGACCATGAATACTTGTTTACAGGTAGGACACTACTGGTCCAGGATTCAAATTCATGTGGTTTTTCTGGTTCCGGAGTTTGGGACCGTAATTTTCTATGGGGAATGTATATGAGGGTCTGAAGCAGCTGTTTATAAAGATACTGGCAGCAAATTGGCTCAGAACATAATCTTCCTTCTAATTGAAAGAACCCCTAAGTTCCAAGCAGGTTGGACAAAGGAGTTCAATTTTATAGACCTTCAATTTTATAGACCCTCTGTGCAATCACACGTCTCTCTACTGATTACTAAAATGGTGGTCAAGAGGCAGCATATCGGGGAGCTCTGGCTGATGGCGGCATTTTTTTTTAAAAAAAAAACCCTGTCTGCATTAATTTCATTTTCCTGATCTTACAGTGACTGACTTACGGTAATATTTTTTGTACCTTTCCACTGAAAACTCAGCATTTGTCATCATTCCTTGTTGTGGTCTGTTTCCTTTCACAAAGTGAAAGTGGTTTCCTTTGCAGAACCCTCCCCCCGCCCCTTCCTGTTGGTCTGCCACTATTCCGTATGGTGGACTATTTCAAAGTGGCTGTAGTGGCTGTTTTTCAACCAAATTGGACTAGCAGGTTGAATTCTACAGACCCCTGAACAACTCCAAAGATAATTGGCTGGAAGTGCTCTGTGTTCCTCCCTTGCAAGGATCTGATTGGAAGGAAGAAACGCCATTGCCCAGAAAATCAGTAGAATCAAAGAAGAAAAATGAGCTCATGCTGTGCTGTAGTACCAAAAGATGAAAAACAACACGGATTGTTTGGGAAGGGGGGTTCGTAAATTTGCTCCCAAATTTGTGTTATTGTTCCAGAAAATCATGATAACAACCCAAACCAGCGGTTTCTGTGGATTTCTTTAGCTCAGGAGTTTCGAAATGCACACCCCTCTCTCCCAGTCAGACCCTCATTATCCTGTGAGATCAGCTGCAGAGGGTTTCCTTCTGGGATCCTTTATTACATAAGATGAGATGATGTAGGGCCCAGAGTGGAATGTTTCCATTAGGGCTAAGCAAAAAAGTGGGGTGCTTTTCACAGTATTTGTGAATCTCTCTCCTTTTGTAGATTTTTATAATAGAATCTGAAACCAAAGTAGGGTGTTCAGCTGTTGGTGTGAGGATAATCTATGATCCAGTTGGCTGAGGTCAGCCATTTGAGTGGCCCAGAAAGCTATAAAAGGGTATATTCAGTATGTAGCCAGACCTGATTGGCTGTGTACTGTCATGACGGCATTAATTCTCTCACTGGGTAGGATCACTTGAGAAGAGGGTAAAATTGTGCCCAAGCACCAGCAAAGAGATAAAAAATGGGGGCTTTGAATAGCCACAACACCCCCTCCCAGGTTACCAAATGGGATTTACTCCCACTAAAAGCAATCTTTCACCATGAAAAACAGAAAGGGGGAATCTAAATTCTCCATGTCATTTTAAACTGTATGGTTAAGTAAATAAATGAAACTGTATGTCATTCTGGAATTTGAAATGCTTAGCAGCAAAAACGATTTTGAGATCTACCCATGTGCCACAGACTGATCTATGTTTCCTCCTCTCCTTTTTCAAAATCAAGGTATCAAAATATTCAGCGAACTATCGCTACAGAGAGGACAGAGGAAGACACTGTGGTCAGTAACAGGGTGGAAAGGCTCCCTCCCACTGGAGGCAGCGATTCTGAGGCAGACCCTTCCCAGCCAAATTCAGGTAAGCCATTTTTACATGGCTCGCGGCTGTTGTGGATGACATGCTGCTCTTAGTGCACTAGACTCGGGTTTTGGTGTTTTATGGCAAAACTAATGGAGTGGGCAAGGTAGTCTGTCAAAGGTGGATTCTCTGCGTTAGAATGATGTTATGCTTGTCCACCTCCTGCCAACCTAGCTGTTCGAAAGCAAGAAATTGCAAGTAGATAAATAGGTACCACTTTGGTGGGAAGGTAACAGCATTCCGTGCGCCTCGGCGTCTTAGTCATGCCAGCCAACATGACCACGGAAACATCTTCAGACAGCACTGACTCGTCGGCTTGGAAATGGAGTTAAGCACCGCACCCTAGAGTCAGATTCTACTGGCTTTCAAGCAAGGGAATCTTTTACCTTACGCTTGTCCACTGTCCTGTGGGAGAAGTGTTAACATGGCCTGGAAGAATATGGTATAGGCAATTACACACTGTTCTGTTTGTCAGGATTACTCCATAAAACAGATGTCACAATTGGAACAGTAGTTTGTAAACATGTATTTGTGATTCACACGTCTGTTCCTCCACTTGAACGTGGACAGGAATAAGCGCAAAGATATTTGCTCATACATGGGAAAGTCAGCGACAACACTATGTATACGAACTAGTTCCCTAGCAATGTCTGCCTGGTCATTTTCAGGGCAAAAAAGGTGTAAGGATGTATTTCCCACTCCACGACCCTTCACTGGCCAAAGGAATTGGAGGCATGAGCATAGAGTGAAAAGCCCATCCAGCATTCTTTCTGTTCCAACCCACCACCAGCCAGCTTGCCACTGAGATTTCACAACATAGTTTTTCGTTTGAAATGCCATCTTGCCACTGAGATTTCACAACATAGTTTTTCGTTTGAATTGCCATCCCCTATCTCCTTGTAAGGACTTACACAGACATCACTTCTCCATTTGGGGGTATTTCACTCCCTGCTCAATTTTTCTTTAGTTTCGGATTTTGTAGAAACATCTCCTTTCTGTATCTGGTCCTTTCAGGGAGATGCCAAGTTCAGCTTTAGGTATTTGATTGTTCGACACCTGTGCACTTTCCTTCTCCAGTGTTTGACTGCAAGTGTTGCCAGAGTTGTTTTTTTAAAGGCTATCCCATTATACACATGAACAGAATATTGCATTATTGAGAACTAAAATGTGACTGGCAAGTCACTAAAAGATAACAAGCAAATTTTGGGAGGCTATTAAAGCTGCCAAATATAAGCTCCTCCTATTTTGTTGAGGCTACGAAAGGATTTTGCTTAATAGACTGTATTTTCACAGAAGTTAATGGTTGTCAGTTTATCAAAATTGCTTATATATTTAAATAGTTTTGTAAATGATATGGTTGTTGCACCCCTTTTTCTCCTGTTGTCATATATATTATGTCATCGCTGCTGCTATTTTAAAGTGTAACATTATATAATTAAATAAATAAAAATCAATCAAATCTTCAGGATGCCTTTTGTCCTTAAGAGTATATGCACACACATTATCTATAGGTTGTTATTGAATTGAAACATGTTATTGATAAATTAACTGATAAATTAGTGATCAAGTATAACCTAGTATCATTCTCTGATTTTGTTTGGGACCACGTATTCCAAAAGACCAACCCTACTTTCAGTTTCTTAGGGTACCTGCCAATTCCCCCACCTTGTTAATTTTTAAAAAGTCAGGCTTCTTGTAAAGGATTGTGACAAGGTTTTACAAGGGTTTATGTGGTAACTAGAAGGCTGAAAAAAAATTAAGCAGTAGAATGGGGGTACCAGAAGAGGTTGAGGATTGTAATGGTACCATTTGTGGGACAAGCTCTTTTTGCGGTGTTTACTTATAAGCTGTTTGACTTTCAGAAGTGAGAAGAGAAGTGTCTGTTTCACCCGTGAACTCTCAGAAAATCACTTTGTTACTGCAGTCTCCAGCTGTCAAGTTCATCACTAATCCTGAGTTCTTCACAGTGCTGCATGCAAACTATGTAAGTTCTTGAGCCTCCGCTGTCTTGGAGGTTGGTGATCTACTTTGGTGGCAGTAGGGATGTGCATTCGGTTCGGTCGAACCAAAAAACCCCACCGAATAATTCCTATTCAGTATTATTCAGACATTCTGAAAGCCGAATCAGATTCTCTAATCTGATTTGGCTGGCTGAACAGAGATTCCCTGAGTGGATGTCGTATATTTGGCATTCATCTGGGGAATCTCTTTGCTAGGGAGGCGAAGGGTAGATGTTTAAACTTAAAACACTTTCCCTTGCTTCTGGGGCTCATACCTTCCCTTGGCTGAGGAACCGCGTCGCGGAAGCGGCACAAGCCCCAGAAGGAAGGGAAAGTGTTTTTAAGTTTAAACACCTTCCCTTCGCTGGGGAGGCACCAGGGAAGGTAATTTAAACTTTAATCCTCTCTGCACGCTCCCTTCATTGAAGGGAAGGCAGTTTGCCTTCAGTTATTGGAACCTCCCCCCCTTCAAGGGGGGGATTATTATACCCTTATGGGGAGTTCCACCATAGCGTATAATTGAGCTGAATAAATTTGGCAACTCCAATAATTCCTGAACCCCATTATCATACTGATACTGGGATTCATTAATATTAGCAAATACTGAAATTTTTTGGGTTTGGTAGATCCGAACCCGAAAAATTCTGAATTTTTTTGGGGGGTCCACACCCCTAGGTGGCAGTGCCCAGAAAGCGTTTCATTTCTGGAGCTCCAGTGGTTTAGCAAAGCAATGTTTCTAAGGACACTGACTGTTGGTGGAGAGTACAGTCAAGTCACAGCCGACTTACAGTGACCCTGTAGGGTTTTCAAGGCAAGAGATGAACGGAGGTGTTTTGCCATTGCCTGCCTCAGTGTAGCTGCCCTGAAAGTCCTTGTGGACTTCTGTGATCTGAAGAGATGAGGCTAGTGCAGGGCAGGCTACCAACTAGTATTTTGTTATTAAGGGTTGAATAATTTCCATTTGTCCTGACTAGCTCCTCTTTACCCATTCAGCAGGTCCTCTGCCACCTTAAATGCAAACCTTTATGCAAATATTCAGGAAGGGGAGGGGGAACAGCTGGTCCACCCAGTAATAGGGTCATCTCCACCTGGATGATCACACAGAAGTTCAGTCCCACCAATATTCAGCAGTAAAGTGTATAAGATATGCTACGTAGAACTACAGGCCCCGTTGTACATACCTCCTTCTCATTCAAAGAGCACTAGGTTTTTGTAATTGTACCATGTGACCTGTGGTGGTGGGACTTTCCCATTCCCAATAACGTTTTACGCACTGAAGTAATCATTAAACTAATATTCCATGAAACACAAACCAAATATTTTAAAGACGAGATCTTCCTGTTTGGTTTCCGGAGAGTCCTAGAGTTTCCTTAGAACCTCAACGTGAGAATCACTGATAGGACAAAAAGGCTTTTCTGGAAAATAACGTGCCTGGTACAATAACAGCTCCTCTGCAAAGTGCAGCCTTGAGACTTTTCAGTATGTTCTAGGTTGTTTATCGGGCCCTGACCTGGATAGCCCAGGATGACCCAATCTCATTCGATCTTGGAAGCTAAGCAGGGTCAGTCCTGGCAAGTATTTGGATGAGAGACCGCCAAGGAATGCCACGGTGATGATGCAGAGGCAGGCAATGGCAAACGTGTCCAGGACTTTCCCGAAATGGCCAAGATTTATTTATTTATCATTTATTTATCACTTTCGATTTATATCCCGCCTTGCCGGGCGAACTGGCTCAAGGCGGCGATTGCTGCACGGGCGACGAGGAGGTCTGCAGGAGGCTTCCCTGGCCCTTGTCCATCCAGCAGGAGCCTCAGGCCACCACGCCTGCCCTCCACGCTTCGCCAGTGCTCCTTGTTCTGTGATGAATAAAGAGCTGTGGCCTGTTTCATTCCACAAAATCGGTGTTGAGTATTTTGTTCCTCTCTGCAAGGCCTCTCCATTTTAAGCCCCGCTCCTGCAAAGCACCTCTGAACGTCTCTTGCCTTGAAAACCCTACAGGGTTCCCATAAGTCAGCGGTGACTTAACAGCAAAAAAAGAAGAAGAAACGTATCCATTCATTGAACCACATTCGAGGTTGAACATCCATTCATTTACATGTGTTGTAGGTTGGCCATTCATTCAGTAGAGTCAGAGATGAGGCCGAGCTCCTGGCTAGCACCTCGCGTAAGCTCGGTGTGTGCTCATAAGCAGTGTGATGCACAATAGGATTCTGTGTCTGATGCTAAGGAATTCCCCACTAGATCATTGATGTGGAAGAGTTTCCCGGATGGTAGGAAGTCTAAACGCTACTCACTTGGAGATTAATAGGACCTGTCTAACTCGTCTCTCCCACTGTTTTGACAGATGTATGCTTTTTTCTTATAATTGGGCAGGCAGAAATGAAATACAGCGAGAACAATCATTTCAAGCTTCCTCAGAGGCAGCAAACTGGAATGCCTCAAAGAGACAAACCGCATTTGTTCAAGATCCACTTTTGTGTATTCAGGGGAATCAAACACCATTTAGAAGACATCCATGTTTCATCTGCATGTACCTTTTGAGTCCTGGGTAGCTTTTAACTTGTATCAGCGGATCTTATATCAAAGAGAGTATCAAATTAATGCGAACACCTTTTCTTTTACGAAGCTGAATATGGATTCCGCCGTAGAAGCCAGAATGACCTGCTGAAACATCTGTTAAGGCAGTCATACACATTCCATGTGTGTTAAAATAATAAACCACATAAATTCAGGCTTAATGTGGTTATAATATCTTAACCTCAAACTCCAATTAAAATTTAGAAGCATTAAGTATGGCCATGAAATTTGAGTTGGAAAATATTAACCAGCAGCTGGTGCTGAAATGGAAAACAAGTCTCTTGTTTCCTTGAAGGCTTTAAAAAAAAAAAATCCATGAAATTCTTGGTTTCGTTTTTTAAGGTGACAGGAGGCTACTAAAATGGTTAGTTAGCTGGTACTGGAGCAGCCAAATTTATACCATTACCTTTCAGAGCTAAAAGTCTGCATTTCTGCAACCCGCACTCAATGGCAAATGGCCACATACTCAGGACTTGTCTTGCACATTTCCAGAACGTGCTATCGTATTGTGCCAAATTTGGGGGCAGGGTGAAAGCCACTTAGGTGTGGATGGCTCCTGCACTGTTCCAGTAACAACCACATGGATAATAGAATCACAGAGTTGGAAGGGGCCAGACAGGCCATCTAGTCCAACCCCCTGCTCAATACAGGATCAGCCTAGAGCATCCCTGACAAGTGTTTGTCCAGCTGCTGCTTAAAGACTGCCGGGGAGGGGGAGCTCACCACCTCCCTAGGCAGCTGATTCCACTGTTGCACAACTCTGACTGTTAAAAAGGTTTTCCTAATATCCAGCCGGTACCTTCCCGCCTTTAATTTAAACCCATTATTGCGAGTCCTCTCCACTGCTGCCAACAGGAACAGCTCCCTGCCCCTCCCCTAAGTGATAATCAGATGAATGAGGTGATTCCTCCCCTGTCCCTGACAGGCCTCCAGAGGAGGAAAGTGTGTTACCCACTGCAGCTTCATGACTCCATCCTGCTGATGTTGCCAGAGTGGCGTAAGGATCCAGCCCTCTGAAGGCAGTGTTGTATACTCCGGTAACATCCAAACTGGCCCTTGTATTGCGACAGGCAAAGCGTTTCACCTGTCTTATTTCCAGCTTGTCCGGTTGAAAGAAAAGTGTTTATAGTGTAACTCCTGTAGACGTTTTACTCTTGAAACAACTGGATGACCATACATAGTAACTGTGGCGTACAGTTCAGAGAGCTGATCTTTGCGGACAGCATTTGTCTGTTGACACTGTGATGGACTGCATTCTTCTAGAGTTGGCCTCCATTGAAAATACGCCCCATTCTCTGGAAGTCAGATGCCTAACATCCTCACAGTTTCACAGTGGATCAAAAGGCAGAGTAAACATGCAGTGCGTGGCATGTACTTATCCGTGGAACAAGGGGACAGGGGTGGTCCCGTCATTTTGACATGTACTTAGAACTGGCACACAGTAAAGGCTATGGGTGGGTTGGAGCCAAGCATCAGTTCCCAATTCCCCCACTGATCCCTTCTTTCCTACTTCAGACCCTCAGTTCTGCTCTTGAGAGGCCATTGTACCCTGGGAGCGGCATTTCAGGGAGAAGAGCGGACTGCAGCAGCGAGGGGAGGAAGTGCCTTCTGTTACTGTAAAATCTACTGGAATCAAAGGCTACATATTAAGTGTTATGCAATTAAATAAAATACATTAGAAGAAGAAGAAGAGATTGGATTTATACCCCGCCCTTCACTTGGAGTCTCAGAGCGGCTTACAAACTCCTTTCCCTTCCCCTCCCCACAACAGACACCCTGTGAGGTGGGTGGGGCTGAGAGAACTCTGACACAAACTGCTCTTTTTCAAGGACAGCTGTGCCAGAGCTTGTGACTGACCCAAGGTCACATCAGCAGGTGCAAGTGGAGGAGTGGGGAATCAAACCCGGTTCTCCCAGATCAGAGTCCACGCACTTAACCACTACACCAAACTGGCAAATTTCAAACTTCAACATCAGATTTTCCGGGTAGCCAATTACACACAGAGATGCACACCTTAAATTGGTTGGCACAGCTATCATTGTTTTCTGTAGAAGAGGATATTCACGAAAGCCCAAAAGATATGAAACATAGGAACTTAAACACATGCATCTGCTTCATACTGAGTCAGATGATTGGTTCATCGAGTTCAGTATTGTCTACTCAGACTGGCAGCAGCTCGCTGGGATCTCGGGCCAGAGGTCTTTCACATTGCCTGCTACCTGATCTTTTTTAACAAGGGATGCCAGAAATTGAACCTGGGAACTTCTGCATGCCAAGTAGATGCTCAACCACTAATCCACAGCCCCTCCCTCTTGACTTTATTATGCAAAAAAAGTAGCTCCCAATGTTTCAAGCATCAGTTACTATCAGGAGTGTATTTTAAGTAAAGACAGTTGTTGCAGGAGACAGCCTTTGGCCCAAGAGAAGCAAGCTCATTGAATGAGTGTTACCTTGATGAGATTTGGAGCTTAAATAAATAAATACATTCCGGAAAAGGGATACCCAGCAAATATCCCAAGTAAAAGCAATCAACTCCCAGCAAATATTCAGAATAAAAGATGTTTGCCTAAGTACCAAGAGAGTCTGCTTTGTGACGGAGTCTGCTTTGTGAGGGTGTCATCCAAGTCTAATAACCAATCTGTGGGATGGTGTGTGTGTCCCATAGAGGGTGTGCACTGTGAAGATGATTATTGAATAAGCTGTCAGATGTCATTCTGTTTTATTGGTTAGAATCAAACACGGTGTCCAAAAATTCCCTTTGAACCTCTTAAATCAAAGGTTAGCTGCATTGCCTACACTGATCATGTCATAGGGATGAAATTACACGTCGTCCAGTAGTTCCCTCCCTTGACCAGAGCTGGGTGGTGGTGTGCTGGCAGAATTCCAGCCATCATCCCTAAGGTTCAAGGTGCACCACAGAACCCAAAATTCATGCGCACATGAATTTGTCTAAATGAGATGTTATTTATCCTGAAAACTGTCAGATAGACTAGGGTTTTGCCATTGTATTTTTCATTCTTTGAGACAAATGCTTTTCACACGGATGAGGCACACTTGTTCTGCAAAAGATTCTAGAGTTGACTTACATTTGCAATAATATGAATTTCCCTTCTTCCTGCTTTTTGACCTCTAGAGTGCCTATCGAGTCTTCACCAACAGCAGCTGCTTAAAACATATGATTCTGAAAATCCGCAGGGACGCTCGGAATTTCGAGCGGTATCAGCACAACAGGGACTTGGTAAATTTCATCAACATGTTTGCTGACACACGGCTGGAACTCCCGCGGGGCTGGGAAATCAAGACTGACCAGCAGGGCAAGGTACAAGAAGAAGTGAATGAAAAGTTATATCACAGTCTTCACGGGTTTACCTGATTTATATTATATCATGAAAGCCTTTTGGAGTTGTCAGATCTGTTAACTTTTTTGCTATTATTCTGCTATAAAATATATGCTTTCATTCAGGGGTCCCCTATGAGGTGGCCCTGGGCATCATGACACCTGCCGACGCCTTTCCTTGGTGCCCACCAAGTACTTTTCGAAAGTCGTGGGGCTTTCCCCCAGCAGGGCCCCTGACTGGCTGTGCAGGTTAAAAAGCATCCTGTTAAACAGAGCTTCTGCCTGAAATGCTGAAGAGTTGCTCTTAGAGCTGTATAGAACCTTGATCCCTAACATTTTATGGTTGGCCCCGCCTCCCGTGGCAGCCATTTTGTGATTCTGCCACCGCCCTCTGTCAGAATTCCAAAGGTGTCCACAGGCACAAAAGGGTTTGGGGACCCGGTTTTAGTTCATATACATAAAAATGTTATTCTAGTAACTTTTCTGCATACAATAGCAGGATTATCAGAACTAGTAGTTCCGAAGACAGGCAAGTGTACGAGCTACCATGCAGGGATAGCTAGTCTACAGGCCATTCAGTCTGTGCCTAAGCAATGCATTGCTCAGACTGAGGAGTCTGACCAGAGTCAGCAGCTTCATAATCTGGAACCTTATTGGCCGCTTCCGTCACCTGGTGCGTGCTGAGTTGATAGCTGCAATACCATCCACTCGCTGGCTGTAATGGTGAGCTGCAGAGCAGCAAACTTGCCTCTTTGCTGTGCTGTAGCTCCCCCACTGTTAACAGCTGGAGGACGGTATTACAGCTGCCATGTGGTGGTGCAGAGCGTAAGTTACCTACATCCCATTTCTAGAATCCCCAGTTTTGGGAAATTTGCAGCCTGGCAACAATAAGTCTGTGAAATCTTGCTCTGAAATCTAGATGGCCAGCCCCACACCCAAACGTTTACATGGTATAGGGTGGCTACATAGGTTTGGGAGGCAATGATTAGCATAAGCCGCATCTGCTTCTTTCTCCCATGCTGCTGGCCCCAGCAGAACAGCCACTGTCTCAGACGCTCACCTTGTTTGCTAAGGTAGAGCAGAACGGTCTGGCATGCTGCTGTTTGGTACGTGCGTCTGGAGTTACCAGCCCCTGGGCTAAGACAGATACCAAAGAGTTGAGACCAGTGTTCCCCCTAAGTTGAGTTAGTGTGAACTAGCTCACAGTTTTTTAGCCTTCGGCTCACACATTTTTGTCTGAGCTCAGGAAGGATTGGCTCCAGAGCAAACTAATTTATGCAAATCACTCACTCACAACTTTAATACCAGTAGCTCACAAAGTAGAATTTTTGCTCCCAAGACTCTACAGCTTAGAGGGAGCATTAGTTGGGACACAATTTGGCAAGTGGCGGAACAGAATCTAGCAGTTCCTCTGAAGTGCACATGCCTGGTGAAGCCTTGGGAGAAACCCAAGAATTATCATAGAACACCATGACAGCACGTATGTACAGTTAGGGAAGCAGGATCGTGACCGCTTGCCCAACCTGTGTGATTCTTCTATGGGTAAAATGTGTTTGCTTGTTTATTTCCATTACAGTCCTTCTTTGTTGATCACAACAGCCGTGCTACCACTTTCATCGATCCCAGGATCCCCCTTCAAAATGGCCGCCTCCCCAATCATTTGACCCACAGACAGCATCTTCAGCGACTCCGTAGTTACAGTGCCGGCGAGGTAATGTTTTTCTTCTCAGCACAGTGGATTACAGCTTCTGGATAAATGGTGTAGAGATACATGGATTGTTTTGGGAATCCATCTTGGGAACCTTTTCAGGTGAAGCATTTATAGAGGGTAAATATATTAAAGAAATAAATAAAGAGTCGAGTCCGACTCTTCGCGACCCCATGGACAAGATCACGTCAGGCCCTCCTGTCCTCCGCCGTCCTCTGAAGTTTGCTCAATTTCATGTTCATTGCATCTATTACACTGTCGAACCATCTCATTCTTGGCCGTCCCCGTCTTCTTTGACCTTCAATCTTTCCCAGCATCAGGGCCTTCTCCAGGGAGTGCTCCCTTCTCATTTGGTGGCCAAAGTATTTGAGCTTCAGTTTCATTAGGGTTGATTTCTTTTAGGATTGACTGATTTGATCTTCTTGCAGTCCAAGGGACTCTCAAGAGTCTTCTCCAGCACCATAGTTCGGCGCTCGGCCTTCCTTATGGTCCAACTCTCGCAGCCATACATGACTACTGGGAATACCATTGCTTTGACCATGCGGACTTTTGTTGGCAGGGTGATGTCTCTACTTTTTATTATGCTGTTTAGGTTCGCCATCGCTTTCCTCCCAAGGAGCAGGCGTCTTTTAATTTCACGGCTGCTGTCACAGTCTGCCAATATCCTACCTGCATGTTTTCCCCTGTGAAGCAAATAGTATTTTGGGGGGGAGGGATAAAATAAGAAAATGGTGTAGGGGGAAAGGCCCTTCTACAACACCCCTTTCCTGACACAATTTGTGTTCCCCGCAGCCACTTTTGGGGGGGGGGGAATCCCAGGAAGAACTCATCGTGGCTCTTCCACTACCTCATCTAGTTTGGCAAGGACATAAAGGGAAAAGAAGTACAGTGATGGTAAAGAAAGACGCTGTTTGCCGAAGTGTGACTTGCCTGCATGATATAAAAAATAAATGAGGGTACAAGGAGTAGCGGCGGCAGCAGATGCTAACCTTCGGCTCAGCTTTAAATACCTTTTAAATAGATTTCTTTTTCCTTGTAGCTTTTTTTTTTATCTTGTAAAGGGATTACAGCAGATTCATATCTGCTGGTTCGCGGGTGATTCATCTGCAGGTTGTCAACAGCAGATGGTGATAGGTTTTAGATCTTACTGACTGACTGCGGGGTCAGCGCTAGCATTGCGCAGACTGCAGAGTTGTTGTCCAGACTCCCAGCTTCTAGAAGGTAGAGAAGAAGCCAGTGTTAGAGTTGGGATTCTACCAGGCACCTCGGAAATCCTTGGCACCAGCAGTCTGTAGACACTGGCAGGACCCCCACTCTAAAACTGGCTTCTCCTCTACACCTGGAAGCTCCGGACCAGAGAACAATTTTTGCTTTTCCCATTAGCGGATGGCCTCCTGCTGCGATGCACAGATGGTGGCATACAGCTGCTCTGAGAAAGGGGGGACAAGCTAGTTTAGGAGGCAGGAAATCACAGGGTGTGCTCCTTTCCTGTAATGGGTGGTGATGATGGCGGTCTTTGGGTTGGATCCAGCCAGCTTTTTCATTCCGTGTTGCCCAGTTCTCCTCCCTGCTACATCACGCAAGTCCCATGATTCTCAGCAGAGCCTTTTTTGGTGGTTAAAGGCCTCTTTCCTTCTCAGTGTGAACTGGGAAGCAAAAACATCCATGGGAAAGGTGGCTCCTGTCTGCCCACCTCTTGCCAAGTGAGGGCTGCTGCTTCACAGTGGCTTCTGCCTGCCTTGGAGTCCTGCCTCACTCAGGGCCAAAGCGGTTCCAGTGCAGGGGCAGCCCCCGCCCCAGGCTGTTGGCCCACCAGAGATGGGCTGTTGGCCCACCAGAGCAGGCAACATGCCAGGCGGTGGCAGTGTGGCAGTGCGACATCAAGAGCCCTGATGTCATCAGCCAGCCGACAGAATACATATCGTCAGGACATGACTGATACTGCCTGCAGATGGATCCTCCGACCAGCTACAAATGTGTGTGTGATTAAATATTGTATGTTGTCTTCCCTATCCCCCATGAATATATTGTTAGTCCATTGTCACTTTGAGTAACTGTAAATCGCTCTGAGCCCGCATTAGTGGGAAAAGCGATCAAGAAATTGAATTGTTGTTGTTGTTGTTGTTGTTGTTATTATTATTGTTATTATTCCTGGCCAGTCCATCCTGCTTCACCAGCAGAAAAACCTGATTGGGTCCAACCCAATATATTTAAGGGTAGCAGAAGCAGCCTTTGAGGCCAATGGATGCTTTCTTAGAGAACCCCTTAGATGTGCCCTTGTGATTACACGCTCAGCATCATTCATCAAGTAGAGCAGTTCTTCATCAGCACTAATTCTGAACATAAAGGCACCACTTCTGTTCACAGATTCCACTGGCTTCCACATTCAGAAGTACTAATCCTCTGAATCCCAGTGCCAGCAGTCAAGAAATTGAATTGTTGTTGTTGTTGTTGTTGTTGTTATTATTATTGTTATTATTCCTGGCCAGTCCATCCTGCTTCACCAGCAGAAAAACCTGATTGGGTCCAACCCAATATATTTAAGGCTAGCAGAAGCAGCCTTTGAGGCCAATGGATGCTTTCTTAGAGAACCCCTTAGATGTGTCCTTGTGATTACACACTCAGCATCATTCATCAAGTAGAGCAGGCAGTTCTTCATCAGCACTCATTCTGAACATAAAGGCACCACTTCTGTTCACAGATTCCACTGGCTTCCACATTCAGAAGTACTAATCCTCTGAATCCCAGTGCCAGCAGGCAACATGAGGGGAAGGCCTCGGCCTCTATGCCCTGTTGTTGGCCATCCAGAGGAACTGGTTGGGGCCACTGTGTGAGACAGGATGCTGGACTAGATGGACTATTGGTCTGATCCAGCAGGGCTCTTCTGATGTTCTTATCAGGGGAAGGCTTCGGCCTCTGTGCCCTGTTGTTGGTCATCCAGAGGAACTGGTTAGCCACTGTGTAAGACAAGATGCTGGACTACATGGACAATTGGTCTGATCCAGCAGGGCTCTTCTGGTCATTACCAGGGGAAGGCCTGAGCCTCTATGCCCTGTTGTTGGCCCTCCAGAGGAACTGGTTGGCCACTGTGTGAGACAGGACGTCAGACTAGATGGACCATTGGTCTGATCCAGCAGGGCTCTTGTTATGGAGTTTGAAAAAAGGAAGAAAAAGGTTTGTGTGGAGCCTTGAGTTCTAGTAAGCTTGGTGGCTTTGAAATTCAGAGGAGCTATCTGCTGGGGGGGGGGGGCTCGCTCCCGCAATCTTTCCTTAAAGATTTTTGTATCAGTGTGGTAATCCTCACGTCGTACATAAAAATGTCCAAACACAGTGGCCAGCACAGTGGCTCTCTTCTCTGGAGAAAGGCTTCAGATTTTACTGAGCGGAATGATACAGACCCCTGGGAATAACTTCTCTGAGACTGATATAATTGTATCTACAATATTTTATTAACACAGTGGCCAGCATCTTACTCTCAGCTCAGCAGAACATGAGGCCTTTCTCTGACCTAAGCCTTCTTAAGCGGCTCTTCAGCCATCGGCTCTCTTCTCTGGAGGAAGGCTTCAGACTTTACTGAGCAGAATGGCAAGATACAGACCCCTGGGAATAACTCCTCTGAGGATGATATAATTGTATCTACAATATTTTATTGGTGTCTGTTGTGGGGAGGGGAAGGGAAAGGAGATTGTAAGCCGCTCTGAGACTCCTTCGATTAGTGAAGGGTGGGGGTATAAAACCAACTCTTCTTCTTAAAAGACTAGTTAGCAAAAACAGGCACTTTTGTGTTACTTGAATAGCAGAAAGCAAATGGCCAGTTTATGTTTTCACTTACTGTTTAATTAATGCCTCTTGTCAGTGCCAAAGCTTGTCTTGTTTAACACAGGTATTGGTATGTGGGCTAGTCTCTCTATGCCGTTTAATCTGTTCTCCTTTGCAGAGGTGACTTGTAGGTCACATTTAACAACTGTTTTGTTTTTAAGTTTATAGCCAGTTAAAAGAGCTGGCACTTGGCTATGGTATTTGGGCTGACCTGGCACACGTAAAAAGTTGGACTCTGTTCTAGATTGGGTGCTCCCCCCCCACCAAATCTTGCAGTAAATGATATTTTTTTAAAAATAGTGATCACGAAGACTGAGATCCTGCACACCAAAGCAGTGGCCCCAATCCATCTTTGCACACTACATACAAAGCAGCAGCAAAAAAAATGCTAATGTGGTCTTCTTGGAGGATATCAACAGAAGCATACCATCCAGTTCACAAGATGTCATAGTTCCACTGTACACCACATTGGTCAGGCCACACCTAGAGTCCTGTGTGCAGTTCTGGAGGCTTCACTTCAAAAAGGACCAGGATGGTCAGGGGCCGTGTGAGGAAAGGCTGAGGAATTTGGGAATGTTCAGTCTGGAGAAGAGGTGGTTGAGGGGAGTCTTGATTGCTCTCTTGAATGTATTTGAAGGGCTGTCGCTTAAAGGAGGGCAGGGAGCTGTTCCTGTTGGCAGCAGAGGATAAGACTTACACTGGCCCCAGTCACACAGGCCGGATATCGTGGGGGGGAGGCGTGGCTAATTGCCCCACCGCAGTTTAATGCACGATTACACAATCAGACGCGCCGGCGGCACACCACGGGTCCTTCCCTCGGCGCCGGCGGGTAAACGAGGGACCGGAGGGGAATGCCGTACTCCGGCGCTATCACACCACGGGTGTCTGGAGGCAGCCCGTGGCAAACGTTTACTAGTACCTTGGAGGTACTAGTTTTTTAACTCGCATTGTCGGCGGTAAGCCACGGGTGCGCTCCACTTCCCAGATGTTGGGGTGTGATCGCGCCCGGATAATCCGCCCACCATCCGTGCCTCTCCCGCGGCAACTTTGCCGTGTGACCGGGGCCAATAATGGGTTTAAATTACAAACAGAAAGATACTGTCTGGATAGTAGGGAAGAAAATTGTTTACAGCAAGAATAGTTCAGCAGTGCAACTGGCTGCCTAGGGAGGTGGTGGGCTCCCCCTCACTAGCAGTCTTCAAGCAGCGGCTGGACAAACGCTTGTCAAGGATGCTTTAGGCTTATCTTGCATTGAGCACAGGTTGGACTAGATGGCCTGTGTGACCCTTTCCATCTCTGTGGTTCTATGATTCTAGACAAAGCCCTCTTTAGAAACAGTAATATTGTGGATCAAGGTTTTAACAGCCCCAGACATCCATTTCCAGCAAACAGGTGCTCAAGGAGAATCCTTTTTTTAAGAAATACAAGCTGTGTCACAGGATAACTGGCCTGGAAAGTGGGATTATGTGTCCAGCATCCTGTTGCAAAACATATTTCCATTTTCGGTGAAGAATATACCTGTATCACCCCTAGCTGGACTGGGCACCTGGGATTCGCATGTAAGCAGTAGTGTGCAATATTGCAACCAAGACAAGGATCATGACCAAGATTATCTTTCATCTAATAACATAATTGTAATTGTCAGAGTTTTCAAATCCTGTGCCAAAAATGAGATCAGTAATCACCAAAAACTTTCCCTA
>NW_015174895.1:244395-264720 GCF_001447785.1 Gekko japonicus | reverse complement strand
GGCTGCACAATCTTGGCCAAGAAGCATGACTTGTCAATAAAACATATTTCAAAAATTGACATCACTGGGTTGTGTTGTTGTTGTTTTTTTTTAAAATAAATAATGACTAGCAACGATACCTCTTTTTCATTCCAGGCATCAGAAGTTTCTCGCAACAGAGGAGTTTCTCTGTTGACCCGACCGGGCAACAGCCTGGTAACAGCAATTCGAAGTCAGCATCATCATGAGACGTTACCTCTAGGTGAGTATTACTTATTGCCTTTGGATGAGTTGATGAGATAACCTGTTGCAGAAATTTCTCATCACTGAATGAAAAGGGCTTCGTAATTCTCTGGCCCTTATAAATGGGTGTCCATGCATGGCCAGAGAGAGGCACAGCTCTAGATTAGTGGCTGGAATTAAGAAGTATGATAGCCATTCAACTTCTGTCTTTTAGGAGCAATTACCAACAATGTGGACACAGTCCACCTTCCCCTGGAATGGATGGTGTCACTCCAGTGGTTTGTGAAGGATCAGAATTACTCTGCTCTGTGGCTCTGTTTTCATTGGCTAATTGCTCAGCCTAAATCCAGTCATGCCACAGGAGGTTCAGTGATTTGAGGAGGCTGTTGTTTCTTATAATCTGCATTTTAAATATCTTGAAAATAGAATGACATTTCTTTCTCAATATCTAAATCCAGATCCCAATCACTAATACCCCCGTGTACACCTAGAACCTAACCCAAGAATCCTCCATAGAGTTATTGCTTCGTTTTATTTGTTCATTGCATTTTTTAATCCCACCCTTCTTATACGCTCAGGATCACTGTCCCCTCCTTTGTATTGTCCTCACAACAACCCTGTGAGGTAGGTTGGGCTGAGAAAGCAACTTGGATACATGCTGCAGTTTGCTGATGCTAGATGTGGCAATGATCTTAAATACTTATTAGACAAATTCCCGAAGGATGGGATCATCATGAGCTTTTGATCATGGTGACTAATAGAACTTCCATGTTCAGCTGTTATGGGTCAGTACCAGTGGGTGGCTCCTGTTCTTCCAGTGCTGCTTGTACTGGCATCTGATTGGGCATGGAGGGAAACAGGAGGCTGGAATTGATGGCCTTCTATAGATCCATCAGCACTTGTACATTCACATTAAAATGATACATTGGGTTGAAAAAGTGGATCAGGAGAGCTCCCCACCCACAGTGTTAGGGCTTGGTGTTGGCTGGTACTGTCACTTGCAGCCAACTCAACGGTGTTCCTGTAGGGTTTTCAAGGCAAGAAACAAACGGAGGTGGTTGGCCATTGCTTGGCTCTGTGTAGCAACCCTGGATTTCCTCAATGGTCTCCCGTGCAAGTACTAACCAGGCCTGACCCTGCTCAGCTTCTGAACTCTCTCGAGATTAGGCTAGCCTGAGCCATCCCAGTCAGGACAGTCTTAGGCCTTACCTGGTGGAATTTATTTGGCCTTCTCTATGAACACGCCAGAGGGAGCATGTGCAAGAATAAGCAGCCTGCCCCCCACAGCCGCCCCCCCACAGTAGTGGTTAAGAGTGTTGGACTCTAATCTGGAGAACCGGGTTTGATTCCCCACTCCTCCACATGCAGCTGCTGGTGTGACTTTGGGTCAGTCACAAGTTCTCTCAGAGCTGTTCTCTCAAGGGCAGTCCACGAAAGAGCTCTCTCAGCCCCACCTACCTCACAGGGTGTCTGTTGTGGGGAGGGGAAGGGAAGAAGATTGTAAGATGCTCTGAGACTCCGAGGGAAGGGCGGGGTATGAATCCAATCTCTTCTTCTTTCTCCCAGACTCTCTGATCTGGGTGCATGTCCTAACTGGAAGGACTGAAGGTTAGATCAGTGACACGTGCAGACATGGCAATCAGCCATCTTGGTGGGCAGATAGTGAATGTGGACATCATTTAACATATACATTATTTAATGCATACATTAACAATTTGATTTAATACACTACCTGTTCTCTCACAGCACGCTGTAATGCAATGCCACACAGTTTTGGAATTAGAGATGGAACTATGCATGGGTCATGAATAGATTATTCTGTTAAAATGTATACCTAGGATGCGCTAGATGCTATTTGCTGTATCACGTTTGATGAACCCTAGTCAGCAGCTTATTTCTCAGAATCTAAGGACGTGTCATTTCTTGTTAAACTAAACTGAGATTTTTCTGATTGTGTTGTGGGTTCCCCTCCCCTCCCCTCTGTTTCAGCATATAATGACAAGATAGTTGCATTCCTACGCCAGCCGAACATTTTCGAAATGCTGCAGGAGCGTCAGCCAAGCTTGGCAAGAAACCCTGCACTCAGGTATAGTATCTCGTAGCCTGCAGTCAAGTCCTACGTGAGATGGGAGGTCCAAAAACAGAAACTCCCACGGTTTTAAATGCTGAAAGTAGCCATGAGCGGGTGGGATCTAGAGTGGAGCTGTAATTCAGGGCGGAGGAGGGGCTTATCCCTGTGTTGTATCCTGATCTCAAGCCCTCCTCCTGAAGGGTTGCTTGCCCCACAAGGGGAAACATGCACAGATTTCCATAGATGTGGTGGCTTATACCCTACAAAGATCACAGAACATTCTTCTCCCTGCCCCTGGTCCCTTTCAATCCGTGCAGTGTTTATTCCTGGTGTTACAGATTTCATGTGGATGAACAGTGGCAGAGGAGCAGTTTTACCCCCAACCTCCACCCCCTGCAGCCCCTCAATTTCCATGGCTTTTCATCCATGTGATTCCCTCGACCTCAAAAATAAACTTTCTGGGGGTCAAAGGGGATTGCAGTGGGGGGAAGGGAAGAGAGGCGTGCAGGGGAAATGAGTATTCCATTGATGTGTCATAGGCCACAAAGCAGTGTTATTGCCAGTGTTAGTGTATAGTGAGCATAGTGTCTATGGCCTCATCACATTGGCTTGCGTGTTGAAGAAGGCATAACAAAGTATCGGCCAAGAAATTGGACTTGCCAGGGAGGTGCTTAAGCGTGAAACAAAACTTTGAAAAGAACTCCTCCCAACACTGTTGATTGGCATTCAGGCGATTGGGGGGGCCTCTAAGTTTTTATGATCTGTCCACACCTCAAATGGTACCCAAGCCCCCTCCAGCCAATTTCTCCACATCAGCAGGGTGAGCTTAATTGATGCAGCCTCTTTGTCTCACACTGCCCAGTTTCATTCTGTGCTAGAAAACATAGGCAAGCGGGTGTAGGATGCCCCCCCTCTGGCCACATCCAAGGCATCCACTTGGACAATGAACTGTTTAGTTTCATCGGGGTGATGTAACACCTGTTCAGAGGTAAGAAGAAGAAGAAGATATTGGATTTATCCCCCGCCCTTCCCTACCCAAAGGTGTCTCAGACCGGCTTACAAACTCCTTTCCCTTCCCCTCACCACAACAGACACCTTGTGAGGTAGGTGGGGCTGAGAGAGCTCTGACAGAAACTGCTCTTTTTTCAAGAACAGCTCTAACAGAACTATGGCTTGCCTGAGGTCATCCAGCCAGGTGCAAGTGGAGGAGTGCAGAATCAAACCCGGTTCTCCCAGATTAGAGTCCGCGCACTTAACCACTATACCAAACTGACTCTCAGTTTGTCAAAAGCTTGCTGGCACTCCAGAGACCAATCTACCCGGCTGCCTGCTTTTTTACATTCCTGGCCCTCCCCTTTGGTCTTTAATAAATCATTCAGAGACAAAGTCATTTGTGCAAAGTTGAGGATGAAGGGGCAGTAGTCATTTGGCGAACCCTAAGAAGGATTGTAATTGCCGTCTTGAGGGGGGGCTTCCCAGCCCACCATGTCCTGGATTTTCTTAGGGTCCATCCCCAACCCTTTCCCAGAAATCCGACATTTATTTATTTATTTATTCCTCAAATTTCTACCCCGCCCTCCCAGCCAAGGTCGGCTCAGGGCGGCTTACATAAAATCAGCAAGAAAACATTTAAAACAATGCAGTAGGCCATTTAAAACAGTATTAAAAACCAGTTAACAATTTCATAATAAGTGCTAGTTTTGTTGTTCTTGAATCAGCGATGGCTACCATATCGGCTCTCTCTTCCCATAACCAGTTCATAGGTATCCCAAGAATTCTGTCTCCTCCTTATGGAACTCGCACTTAGACAGTTTTTGCATAGAGGTGGTTACTGTAAAGAACCTTCAGCACCTCTTGCACCAATTTCACATGCTATTCCTTATCTCTCTCTCTCTTTTCTATATATATAGTTTATTCATCTATTTTCCATAACAAAAATACAAAAAACAAAATCTTAATATAGATCATATGTTTGGAGTTCCTTTACACATTTTTTCCATCCATCTATCTAGTTTCTGCCATCTTTTTTTAAACACATTTTCTTCTTTCCTCAACAATATCATATTTAGTTTATCCATTTCCTTTATTTCGGAATGCCCTCCCCCCAACCATAGTGGCAGCTGAAGCAAGCATAGCATAGCAAGGTTTGACAGGGGTTTTTTTTAATTGGTTGGAGAATGAGCATGGCTTTAGGATGGCAAAGGAACCTTTCTTAAGCCTAATGAGAAAGCAGCTGTACAAAGAGCAATGTTGATGACTAACCCAAACATTTCGGTCACTTTGTATAGTGTCAGAACTTTATACATTAAAAAGCAAGGTGTGAAAGATGCTTTTAAGAGCACAAGAAACCCCAGTCATTAATAGGCAGAGGATTTCTTGTGCTTGGCAGACAGATATGAGCCACAGCTTGTGACCCACCAAGCCAAATGCAGTTCAAGCTGTCATGCATCGCTGGTGGTCTGTGTTGGACCTGTGAGTGCTCCCTTCTCATTTGGTGGCCAAAGTATTTGAGCTTCAGTTTCATTATCTGGCCTTCCAGGGAACAGTCAGGGTTGATTTCTTTTAGGATTGACTGATTTGATCTTCTTGCAGTCCAAGGGACTCTCAAGAGTCTTCTCCAGCAAGTCACAAATGGTACTGGTCGGTGCTAGATTCTCAGCAGGCGGAGGTGAGGGCACTGAGGCACACTAGTTACCAGCTTTTCTTGTGAGGCCCAGGCAGTCGATATATTCTCCTGCCTAACAGATCATGGTAACAAAGACTATCCAGATGGTCCCAGTAAGACTTTCCAGTCCCCCCGTCCCCATTTCCACTACACAAAATATTTTGGTGGCTTTCTTGACTGATCTTATTTAGCTCTGAGGGCCAACCAAAAGAATCCTGAGCTGTGGAGGACCACGGTTTGCTTCGGCAGGGATGGCAGTCTGCTAACAAAAACCACAGAACGGGGTAAAATCAGTGTCATATTAAAAAATGCACATTTCTGTGGCTAAGAAGTTTTATTGCCATTGTTAAATTATAAAGAAAGGAATTCCATTACAGAACAAGATATATTTTAACTCTCTTTTTTTAAAGCATAGAACAGACCTGAACGTTACAAATCTGAGACAATTTAGCAGGAATAATTTATCGATCCATTCTTTTTTAGGTCATTTTTAAAAATTCTCATTTTGGGTCCTTGGTGGCCAGCAAAAATCTGATTTTGGCTGAATCCCCCCCCCCCCCCCCCCTGGCTCATCATTCTGTGATGCACAACACATTAATCATGGATTCAATCATCCCAGAGACTCTGAACCATATTTCTTGCCATATTGCTCTTTGCAGGGAAATATCTCAGAACAATTTGTAGGGCAAACAGGGCCATCCCATCCATGAGGTGCATTTAGAGGATCACCCCGGGGCACCCAAATCAGCCAGGTTGCCACTCTTCCCGCCCACCCACTGCACTGGTGGCCAGCAGCAGCCCAGGCTGTGCCCACAGCCCGGGTGGGCAGCCCGTGGTGAGCCTGCTCCATCCCTCCCTCCCTCCTTCCATGGGGGGTGGGCGTGGAGTCATTCACCTAGGGCAGTGGTGGCGAACCTATGGCAAAACCTTGTGAATACATTAATGCTAGATCAAAGCATTTCCACAAACAAGTTGTTGGTTGACCAATACAAAAGCTACAGGTCACTTCATTAGACTAAGCAGCTCCCTCAAACTTTCCCGCCGCGGAATACATTATGTAACGCAACATCCTGTTTCCTGAAAAAAAAAAACTAACTCTGTAATGACTGAAGTGTAGCAACTTGAAAATCCAACAGGATCACCCAGGGGCACCAAAACCAGCCAGGTTGCCACTCTTCCTGCCCACCCACTGCACTGGTGGCCAGCAACAGCCCCAGGCAGTGTCCACAGCCCGGGTGGGCGGCCCGTGGTGAGCCTGCTCCATCCCTCCCTCCCTCCCTCCTTCCATGGGGGGTGGGTGTGGAGTCATTCACCTAGGGCAGTGGTGGCGAACCTTCAAAAATAATGTTAGCCACTTTTCTACTTTGGGTTTGCCGACCTCCAGGTGGTAGCTCACTGTAAAGGACCCAAACCAAGTGTTGTACAAAACATAAGTTGGTATTCAGAAACATATCTCTATGACGTCTGCTGTCTGTACTTCGTGTTGATGGTACTAACGCCTCGCCATCATCACAGGACTTGTACTAGCACTTTAGGTAGTGTTTTTATATTTGTATCTATATTTTATGCACTTTTCTGTTTTACTTGTTTACAAAATTTTGTGTGAGCCACCCTGAGCCTGCTGGGCATCAAATATCCTTGAGCTGGCTCTGTGTACACATTACTCTGTAGCCATAGCTAACGTTAGCCACTTTTAAATTTTTAAAGCAACGTTGTGTATATGAATTAGTGACCAGCCAACACTACCTTTCACATTACAGTCAAAAATAATGTTAGCCACTTTTCTACTTCGGGTTTGCCGACCTCCAGGTGGTAGCTCACTATAAAGGACCCAACCCAAGTGTTGTACAAAACATAAGTTGGTATTCAAAAACATATCTCTATGATGTCTGCTGTCTGTACTTCATGTTGGTGGTACTAACGCCTCGCCATCATCACAGGACTTGTACTAGCACTTTAGATAGTGTTTTTATATTTGTATCTATATCTATATTTTATGCACTTTTCTGTTTTACTTGTTTACAAAATTTTGTGTGAGCCACCCTGAGCCTGCTTTTGACAAGGGAGGGTGGGATAAAAATTAAGTACATACATACATACATGCAGGGCTTTTTTTGTAGAAAAAGCCCAGCAGGAACTCATTAGCATAATAGGCCACACCCAACAGCAGACACTCATTAGCATATTAGGCCACACCCTTGACAGCACAGCACATTAGCATATTAGGCCGCACCCCCATGTTACCAGAAGTGTGGTCATCCAGCCACACACCCCTAATGTAGCCAGTTCTAATGAGTTTCTGCTGTTGGGTGTGGCCTGTTATGCTAATGAGTTCCTGCTGGGTGTGGCCAACTCAGGAGCCAGCCGGAACTCCGTTCCTGTGCGTTCCTGCCCAAAAATAGCCCTGCATACATAGTTTTCTTCATACAAAAACCTTACAAGGAGACACAGTCTCAGGATGTGGAACACCAAAGCACCGTAGGTTTAAGAACACTATATATACTGTCCAATATCTTGTGCTTAGGCAAACAATTCCAAAATAAAGTCCGACAGTTTAAATCCCATATTACCCTAATGATTGGTGTTGCTTTGGTGTTCCACTTCCTGAGACTGTGTCTCCTTGTAAGGTTTTTGTATGAAGAAAACTATGTAGAAAGATATTTTTTGAACAATACCTTATGTTTTGTACTTGGACTGGGTCCTTTATAGTGAGTTATTACAGGTGTTGGTCTGTTTGTGGTTGTATTCTATCAGCTTGGAAGAAAGGCAGAATAAATATGTAGTAGTTAGACTGGTAAAAAAACCAACGGCTCATAATAACTTCTTCGTGTTTCCAATAGGACTTAAAAAAAAAGATGTCTAAGAACAGAGAAAAGTGTTTACAAGTAGAATTATCTGAACAGCAAGTAAGAAGACAAGAACAGCTGAAGACCTTGTGTTCTAAGTCAGCCGTCCCCCAATCTTTTTGAGCCTGTGGGCACCTTTGGCATTCTGACACACCATGTCTACCGCAGGCACTGCCACAAGATGTCTACCACAGGAGGCAGAGCCAGCCACAAAATCAGGGGGAAGAGGGAGGGAGGAAAGTTCTTTGGGGACGTGCCTTCCGTTAGCGGAAATTCCAAACCTTCCCTAAGTTTTCTGTTTCTCTTCCAATTTCCCACTCTATACACCCTTTCTAGCTCCTTATCTTCTTTACCTTCATGGGTCCTGTTCTAGTCTTCATCCCGCTTCACAGAGTATCTCCTGATTCTCCTGAAGCACGGTGAATTCTCAGCAGACTAACAATTTTCTCTTGATTCTCTGACAGATTTTCTCTCCTTCCCCAGACTCTGACTTGCAAGCTTTCTGACCACTTTGTTTCCTTGAGAAGTACAAATGTTTGTAAACCGGCTCAGCCAGTTGGTGCCAAAGGCTTTGCTGCTACCAACACAATACAGCACAAATCATTCAGATCAAAAGATAGATGTAATTTATAGAAGTTGTTTGCGTGCCAGATTTTTGTTATTTCCTTTTCTGGGATAAATGGAAGTAGTGGGCAAAAGGAAAATATTTGTTTTTGCTTTCTAGTACTACAACCTCTTTTTTGTGTTGCCCGCTTTCCAGGGAGAAGATCCACTACATTCGAACAGAGGGTACACATGGGCTTGAAAAATTATCCTGTGATGCAGATTTAGTAATATTACTGAGGTAATGACGTCGACAGCAACTGGTGTCACTCCTTTAGTTCAGATTCTGAGCTCTTACTTTCAAAAACAGTTTCTTGTGCTATGCAACAAACACAACCCTAACTCAGAGAAATATCCATGCATGCTAAGAGCTGCAATATAGTCGCCGCTACCCAACAGAATAACCAGAGGAGGGATGTGTGTGTCTGTGTAGTGGATTAAAAATCGTATCTGTACATACTGTCAAAGACCTAATGAGGCGACTTGTGGTTCACAATTCACCCAAACGACATTCTTGTACAGTAATTAAACAAAATATTTCCCCCCTTTCTCTCTCTTGTCAGCCTTTTTGAAGAAGATATTATGTCCTACATTCCCCTCCAAGCAGCCTTCCACCCTGGGTACAGCTTCTCCCCTCGCTGTTCGCCGTGCTCATCACCTCAGAACTCTCCAGGTAAAGGACCCAACTGCTCCATGTCGAGATTCTTTTCTCCTGTCTAAAGCAAAAAGTTACTGGGGGGTGGGATGCTGTCTTGTAGGTGGTTTCCACAAGGGCACAGACTTGTGTGGTTTCCCTTTGCTGGTACGGCTGCTGATACAGCACGGCAACGATGGAGCTTCTACATGGCGGGATTCCCCCTGGTGGTGGGGGGAGAAAATGGCTGCCACCGGGAGGGAGCCAGATAAAATGGCTGCCATGTAGTTGAGAAAATCAGTTGTCCTCACTCACAGTGCAGCCATCCAGGCTTTACCCAAAATTTTGCAGCTAAGCAGGTTTAAGAAAGATCAGGGGAAAGCTGGCAGTGTATGGGGAAGAGGGGAAAAAGCCGCTTCCTGACAACATTGAACCTGAGGCAGATAGCCATGTGGAAATGGCCCTAATCTTCTCTCTCAACTGGCTATACATATTTTTTCTCTCCAGTGATAGAAATGTGCAAATAGACATTCATATTGAACGTTCCTACATGACAAGATACAAAGCAGAACAATTTCCTGTGACTGCCTTAGTGTAAGTTGTTGCTGAGTGAATACAGTGAAATGATATTCTTCCTGTCAAATAGACAGCGTCACAAAGTAAAATTTTGCCCTCATTTTATCTTAAAGACCAAGAAATAGAAATTACTACAACAATACAAATATTATTCTTGCGAACTACATGCAGAGTCAGATTGTATTACTAGTCAGGGGTTTTAGCTGTCATGGGGGATTGCTATACTTTATGAATTAGACATTCCAGATCTCTGGAAGTGGCCTCAGGAGAGCACTGTTCTTTGAATACTCATAACATTGACATTTTCAAGATTAACCAGGCATATGGATTGCCCACTAGGGTGGCCCTCTGTCTGGAAAAGGGACTCCTAAGCGTGAAGAGTACATTTCCTTTTTCTTCTACACATTTACCTGATTTTTTAAGCACACATTTGTGTCAAGGATACTCAGTATTTCTGAGCAGTTGGGTTAGAACAGATGAAAGGAAGTACTTCTTCAGCCAAAGAGGGATTAACACATGGAATTCACTGCCACAGAACATGGTGGCAGCTATAAGCACGGACAGCTTCAAGAGGGAACTGGATAAACATATGGAGCAGAGGTCCATCAGTGGCTATTAGCCACAAGGTATAGATAGGAACTCTCGGTCTGGGGCAAGTGATGCTCTGTATTCTTGGTGCTTGGGGGGGGCAACAGTGGGAAGGCTTCTAGTGTCCTGCCCCCACTGGTGGACCTCCTGATGGCACCTGGTATTTTTGGCCACTGTGTGACAGTGTTGGACTGGATGGACCATTGGCCTGATCCAACATTGGCTTCTCTTATGTTCTTATGTTCTTAGTAATATAGATCACAATCCCTAATAATTTTTCCAGGTTACTTTGTGAATTGTGAAGCTCTATCCCTTGAATAGAAAAGCCCTCTTGAATTATTCAGTTTTAGTTTGTGGAAAGCCTTGAGAGTGGGAGCCTTCCGGACCTCCTTGGGCCGGCTGTTCCATAACGTGGGGGCAACAGAGAAGGTGCGTGTATGGGCAGCTGTTGATTTTGCCCATTTGCCGGTTGGCACCTGCAGAAGATCCAGAAGTATGAAGGGGACCACCTGAAAACTCTTCATCCAGAGAGGATTCATCAGACACTTGGGGTGGTTTCCATGGTTTGCCTCTAGGGACTGGAATTTCCTGTTAGAAGTCATCCTAAGCAATAGTCAGAATTCCTCAGTGCTTTGGCAGTGAATATGGAAACTGAGTGGAAAACAGGACCTTTCCCCAAAAAAGGTTCTTTGCCATCCTCTGAATCTCAGAGCCAGGAAGCAACGTTGGGGGAAGGCGTCGGCCTCTTTGCCCTATGGTTGGCCCTCCAGAGGAATTGATTGGCTACTGTGTGAGACAGGATGCTGGACTAGATGGTCTATTGGTCTGATCCAGCAGGGCTCTTCTTGTGCTCTTATCAGGGAAGGCCTCGGCCTCTATGACCTGTTGTTGGCTCTCCAAAGGAACTGATGGGCTATTGTGTGAGACAGGGTGCTGGACTAGATGGACCACTGGTCTGATCCAGCAGGGCTCTTCTTATGTTCTTATCAAGGGAAGGCCTTGGCCTTTCTGCCCTGTTGTTGGCCCTCCAGAGGAACTGATTGGCCATTGTGTGAGACAGGATGCTGGACTAGATGGACCACTGGTCTGATCCAGCAGGGCTCTTTTTATGTTCATATCAAGGGAAGGCCTTGGCCTTTCTGCCCTGTTGTTGGCCCTCCAGAGGAACTGATTGGCCATTGTGTGAGACAGGATGCTGGACTAGATGGACTACTGGTCTGATCCAGCAGGGCTCTTCTTATGTTCTTATGATCAACATTGCCTGCTGTTAGATTCCAGTCCAGTAGCGCAAGATTTTCAGGGTATAATCTTTTGAGTATCAAAACTCCTTTCCGCAGATAACTGAAGGAAGCTCTGACTCTCGAACCTTATACCTTGAAAATCCCGTTGGCCTCTAAGATGCTACTGGCCAAGAACCTAACTCTTCCCCTGCAGACCAATGAGTCTGTCCTCCTGAAATTGCCCTCTGTTGTGTGGTATATAAAAATCTGCCAGCATAAAAGAAGCTTCACAAGGGTTTCTGCTTCTTCAGGGTTTAATTACACCTTCCTATTTTCCAGAACAGATTATGAGGAGCCTGCTGTTCTCTAGCTACACATGAACCCACATTGTTGTTTTCCCTACTATCAAGACATACTTGATATTTAACCTTTCCGTGGAGGGCATTCTGCCAAATACTAGTGGCTTTTTTTTTTTTTAAATACACTGTTTCTTCTGAACCAGATGAGGAAAATAGGATTTCACGGCTCCTGTTCACTTATCCTAAATTAACACAGAATTTGTTTGCAGAGGAGGAATCCACTGCTTTCAGGTTGTTGGCTTCATAGCGAAATGACTCCCAAATGGTCCAAGATTGGCTCTTAAGAGGATCACATTAGGAGAATGCCTTTCTCTCACGCACACAAACCCTGTCACAACAAAGGGATTTCATTATTGTAGACCAAGTTCTTCGAGACCTCACAAAAAGAAGAAAATGTAATTAAGGGGGGGGGAGTGGTGTCACCCATGATGTGACATTGCTATGTTAGCCTTCTTCAGACATTACATTTGAGGGTATCATGCCATGAGTATTGGGAACGTGCACTAGCTCAGCCTTCCTGAGATGCATGGTTGCCATGTCATCTGAACAGGGCAATGTAATTAAGGGGGGGGGAGTGGTGTCAGACATTACGTTTGAGGGTATCGAGCCATGAGTATTGGGAACGTGCACTACCTCAGCCTTCCTGAGATGCATGGTTGCCATGTCATCTGAACAGGGCACTTGCACGTATTTTCAGCTTTACACGGTTCACCTACTCAGACAACTTGGTGACGGCACATATCAGGAGACTCGCAGGTGGTGTGCACTCCCAGTCTGTGCAGTTGGATATCCTCGAAGGTCACATCCAGAAAAGGCTAGACTGCAGGCGCGTCGCTACGGTGGGGCATTCTGGGGCCCCGCACCCTTAATTATAAGCCACGCCCCACAAATAGCTATGCCAGAAACCTTATTTTTGAGGAGAGACCCACACCCCCCTGCTGCTGGCAGCAGCCAGGCTGGGGTGAGAGCGCTGCAGCTTGCCCTCGGGTTTCCCTCTCTCTCCCACTATGGAATTGGGGGGGGCATCATGGGACCTGGGAAAGGACAGCTCAGAAGGCATTTAAATGTCTCTTGAGTTCCCTTCCGCAGGGCAAGAAAGCAAAGAAGGGCACTCAAGACTGGCACCTTCAATACATCACCAACAATCCCCCTTTCTGCTACCCCAGTCCTGCCGTAGACCACCTAGGTCATCATGGTGAGCCTTTCTAAACTCAAAGGCTCATGGGAATGCTTTTGAAAGACTCACCAAGACCAAGGTGGTATACAACAGCACTGGGCTAGCAGAAAGGGGGCTTGTTGGAGAGTGCCCTTCTTGAGTGCCCTTGTAAGCTTTCTTGCCCTGTGGAAGGGGACTCAAAGGGGCATTTTAAATGCCTTCCTAAGGCATTTTCCCTAGGAACTGTTTTTCCCCTAGGAACTGATGCGCTCGCTGCCCTGTCCCTTGAAAGGAAGGGCTAGAAACAGGCCTGGAGCCGCCCCCTTTAAAGACAGGCATTCAGATTAATTTAATTAACTGTAATTTAACTGCCCCCTTAAAAATGTAAATGCACACCCCCCCGGCAAATAAATAAATAAATAAATCCTGGCTAGGGAAACATTACAGGGAGAGAGGAGATGAATTGACATTGGGAGGGGGGCATTTTTTGCCTGCCAGCACAATGTTTGGCTCTCCGAGCCCCCTGATGTGCAGTTGAGCATCCAATCCCTGTTCTTTCCCAGACCTTCTGTGTGTAGGCCTGCTTCTGCTTGGGGCCAATCTCTACATGCTGAGGGTCCATAGAAGGAATGGGCTGCTGGATGCTTTAACGTGCAGCAGAAGGGAACCTTGGATGAACATGAAGGCTTGGCCAAACTGCAGCAGGGAAGCAGGACACCACGCATTGGGGGTGTGTGTGTGTGAAAGCTTGGTACAAACCCTCCAAGAGTCACTATGGATCTTGCTGTTCACACCAGTGCAGTTGTTTAAATGACAGCAGCCATGTGTATAGCCCCCAGAAGCCCTGGTTTGTTCAACTGGCAGCTTCACACAATCCCAGCCTGGCCACCAGCCGCTCCGTCTGCTCCTGCCAGTTATCGCAGAGGAACTGCAGAGCATCTGAAACAGCCCCGTGTACTATAAGTGGGCAACAAACATGCATTGTTTTCTGAAGGTGATTGTGCAGAAGACCCCCAATAAAACTGAAAACAAGGGTTTCTTAGTAAACGGTGAGTCAAGAGGAAACCATGCTACTTCAAGTATCATCTTCCGTTTTTCTCTCTCAGGCTTGCAACGAGCCAGCGCAAGAGCACCTTCTCCGTACAGGAGAGATTTTGAAGCCAAGCTTCGCAATTTTTACCGAAAACTAGAAGCCAAAGGGTACGGCCAGGGTCCAGGTAAAATTAAGTGAGTATTTATGATTTGTCTCAATCTGTTGTTTATTATTTTCCCTGGTCCTGAACGTTCAAGTCGTGTAACAGCATTGTAGACGTAAAAGATGAAAAAAACAGATCTCTGTGTCAGGAAGGTTTGCAGTGTAAAGGGCACAGGGGAATAAAAATGAGGATTGGCATGTTGGAGAGGAGGAGGAGGAAGAGGAGGGGATTGGATTTATACTCTGCACTTCTACCCGAAGGAGTCTCAGAGCGCTTTATAATCCCTTTCCCGTCCCCTCCTCACAACAGACACTCTGTGAGGTAGGTGAGGCTGAGAGAGCTCTTTTGAGAACTGCTGTTTCAAGAACAGCTCTGGGAGAACTGTGACTGACCCAAGGTAACGCCAGCAGCTGCATGTGGAGGAGTTGGGAATCAAACCCGGTTCTCCCAGATTAGAGTCCATGCTCTTAACTACTACACCAAACCGGATTCAGCAAATGTGTGGTGGGCAGGGAAATCATTAATGTTCCATCCATGCTCCATCCATGTTCTACTGTTTCTGTGCTGAAAACTGCACCTTCCTAAAGGTTTTTCCCTAGGAGAAGCCACCATCAGGTTCAGTGGATGCATTAATGTGTAACATGTAGTTTGGCCCTTAAAATTCCAGTGGCGCCGTAACAATTAACAACATTTTTTTCAGCACCTGAAGAAGTGAGCTGTGACTCACAAAAGCTCGTACTGAAATAAAAGTTGTTCACCTTTAAGGCGCCACTGGACTTCTGTTTTATTTTGCTACAATGGACTAACGGGCTCCCACTTTGCAAACTGCCACATTCTCCTTGGAATTAAATTAGCAATATACTCACCCCTGTTTAATGAAAACCAGGGCTTCTGTCTAGCTTTTTATTTTTATTTTTTTTAATTCTCACTATTTCACTGCATGCTGTCTGAATATTTTGAGATCTGACCTCTGTAATTTTCTGCTGCTGGGTTGCGCAGCTCACATTCCTGGTTGGGCAGCTGGCTTCCCTCTCTACGCCCTTTTCCAAGAGTTAGCTAGAAGCACATCATGCCCCAGCCTGTTCTTCTAAAGCATTGGGGGAGGGGATCTGGCTGACTTCTAAGTTCAGTTTGGCTTCTACCTCAAACCACTTTTGTTGTGGGAATGGATCTGAAATCCAAGCAGTTCAGTCCAGATGAGCGTAATTGGCAGAATATGCTGCCGTGATCCAGCAGAAACTCTGGCTGCTGATTACTCACTTGCTCCATCTAACCTTGCTGAGAAGGTGCACAGCAAATATTCCCCAAAAGACTGACGTCCCAGTCCAAAAAGTGCTGTGTTGATTGAAGCATCACAGATCTTTCTAATGCTGCTACAAGCAAAGAACTTGAAAGGGTGGGACTCTATGTAGCCATCATATTTGAGTTGTGCATGAAAAATAAATACAACTTCCGTTGGCTTTTCTTGCAGTCTTTTTAAGCTTCAGTAGCCTGTATGAATATTTATGTAATTTTGTATGAATATTTAAACTCCAAGGCATACTGCAGGACATGTTTTCGCTGTGCCTGTTCAGGCATTACAGTGTGGAAAGAGCTTTCCACCAGCATGGTGTAGTGGTTAACTTAGGAGCGGTGGATTCTGATCTGGAGAACCAGGTTTGATTCCCCACTCCTCCTCCCTCAGGAATCCTGCTGGATGACCTTGGGCCAGTCACCATTCTCTCAGAGTTCTCTCAGCCCCACCTACCTCATAAGGTGCCTGTTGTGGGGAGAGAAAAGGCAGGTGAATGTAAGCTGCTTTGAGACTCCTTCAGGCAGTGAAGGACGGTGTATAAAAACCAACTCTTCTTCATATATTCTCTACAGGCCTTTGGTGTATATTAATTTATGTGTTTTAACCGTGCTTTATAATTGTGTACTTTTACACTTTGTAAACTGCCTTGGGCATTGGGGAAAGGCAGGATATAAAAGTTTTAAATAAATACTTAGGCTTAGTTTTACTATAAAAAGGCAGTTGGTCCAGAGTTCTCTGAAAACTTTCAAAAAGCTGAATAAAAAGCAAAGCAGAAAATAATCTCTAAACCGCGGGTCTCCCATTGTCTGTGCGGAAATTGAAAATATTTGGATGCAAAAGTCAGTTCTGTGCAAACTGTGGCTTGGTGCAATGTCCTAATTGAGCCAGCAGGTGCTAGCATTTTATTCCTTGTTTGAGAAAGATGTGCTCATGCAACTCTTAACATGGTGCGCTGAAGAATTAATAAAGGGACAAAGCTGGTTTCCCACCACTGCTTACACAGCCTTATTTTTGGGTAAGAAGCTGACTAGCTCCTTTTTGTTAAGTTGGGATAATTTTGATCTGTGACCAGTTCCCAAGAAATGGTAATAATAATTACAACCTGTTCATTGTCTCAGCCTTTTTCCCCACACGTGCTTGTGATTCCTCTTCCCTGTGCAGGTTAATAATACGGCGTGATCATCTGCTGGAAGGCACTTTTAATCAGGTGATGGCCTACTCGAGGAAGGAGCTCCAAAGGAACAAACTCTACGTCACGTTTGTGGGAGAAGAAGGGTAAGTAGCTGTAAGGCTGCACTGCAGATTGTGACATCCCCGATTTGCCGAGTACCGCCGTCAGAATTGTTTTGTCTTAAACAGTTCCATATGGATTGAACTTCCAATAGAATAGGTTACAAAAAAAACCCAGTCACCTGATGCTGAATCTGAGCTTTTATCAAGCGAATTTCTACCCTTCATAGGATTGCCACCTGCAGCTGATAACCTGCCATGAGATCCTGTGGGGCCCACCAGGAGATCCTGAGGGCAGAGAAGTGACATGCCACGTCACTTCCTGTGCAAAACCAGAAGTGATGTCATCATGTCACCCCCAATGCTGTAAAGGGGACCTGGTCCCCCTGAGCCCTCAGCATTGTAGGCAATGACAGTGATTTTCATGACTGGTCTAATGCGGAGCATGTCACAAGTGTCATAACTCCAGGGCATATGTGTAGCCCTCAGGCCTACGGTGGTTTCCCTGTGTATTTCAAAAGACAGAGATGCAAAAGCATCCGTGTGTGCCAGTGCAATTCCCTCCTTAACTTTTCTCTCTCCTATGTAGAACTCATGGCGAATTGGTCACAGAAATAGCTTTCCTACGTGGAGCATCATTCACATTGGGGTTTTTGGTACATCCCACACCAGTCACTGCATGTGTAGATTGAGCCTTGGAGTGTTAACAGCTGTGGTTCTGTGGGAGAGCTCAAAATGAGGGAAGGAAAGTTAAGGGGAGACCGCCAGGGGTTGCCATTAGTTTTGCAGCCACTTCTGCTGTGTCTTATGTCCATTGCTCGCATGTACGTTCATAAACAGATGCAAAGGTGGGGGAAGGTAAAGGGAGCAAACCATAAAACGAAAAAATTGCAAGTTTTTAAAAAAAACGAAGGGCATTTACAATTTGCAGTGCTTTACAGGAAGAAATTAAAACTTGGGTTTAATTCTTGAATCCAGGGAATTTTCAACCAGACAGAGCTTCATTCCAGCTCTTTCTACAGGACTCTGAGAAGAGTTAAAATCTGGTCACCAAGCGTGTTTAAAAAACACTTTCTTTCATAGGCTTAGCAGTTCCTCGTGTTGTGAAATTTCCTGTGTTTTCTTTTTCAGCCTGGACTACAGCGGCCCATCCCGGGAGTTTTTCTTCCTTCTGTCTCAGGAGCTCTTCAACCCCTACTACGGCCTGTTTGAATATTCCGCCAACGACACGTACACTGTACAGATCAGCCCCATGTCAGCGTTTGTAGAAAACCATCTGGAGTGGTAAGATCCCACCACCAGATACGATGGCTGACGATAACCGTTTACAAAAGTCCTGTCAGAGACCTGTCAAGTTAGATTTTGTCACACGGGCTAGCATTTTAATATAAGACTACCCATAAATTTAATTTGTTGCCGAAGTTGAGAGCATAGAAGAGTCTGTGATCATGCCAGAGAGCAGGTGGTCAGAAATACATGGGAGGCACGTGCAGCAGAATGAGCCAGGAGCTTGAGGGGAAAAATTTTTTGGATCAGGGTAAAGGTAAAGGTTTCCCTTGCTCGAAAGCCAGTCGAGTCCGACTCTAGGGTTATGGTGCTCATCTCCGTTTCAAAGCTGAAGAGCCAGCGCTGTCCAAAGGCGTTTCCATGGTCATGTGGCCGGTATGACTAAACACCAAGGCACACGGAACGCTGTTACCTTCCCACCGAAGTGGTCCCTATTTATCTACTTGCAATTTCTTGCTTTCGAATTGCTAGGTTGGCAGGAGCTGGCACTAGAGACGGGAGCTCACTCCGTCATGCGGCACCTCGGGTCTCGAACTGCTGAACTACTGACCTTCCACAGCCTGCAGTTCAGCGTATTAACCACTTGAGCCACCGCAGCTAGGAGGAGACAAAAGCAGTGCTGGAGGGAAGAGAGAGGAACTCAGTAAGAGAGCAAGAATTTGCCAGGGGCTTAGACGGCATTTGACAAGCCATACGGGGCAAAATTGCACATTATGTGTTGTTCTGTAATTGCCTTAAAATATATTTCTTTTCCTTTCTTTCTGAGGGAAGCTTAATGTGACTGTGATTCTTTTAAAAGCCTTTTTAAATTTTCTTTGCCAAATGCATCTTCCGGGACTGCCGTTAAGGGGACAGGCGGCACAGTGGGAAAGGAGCTTTTTAGCCGGTCCCTCCCATGCTGTTTCCCTCCCGGAAAAACACTACCCCAAGCTGCTTTTGCCGCTGCTGGGGGTGGTGGTGAGAAACACACAACTATTTGTAACTCCCCCCCTCCCCCCAGCTGCAGTAAAAGTGGCTCACACCAAAACAGCACGGGGTGGGAAGGATTTAAAATGCCCCTTTCCCCTACGCTGCTTGTTCCCTCAGAAGAGCAGCTCCGAGTGGCTGCGTTTAGCAAAGAAAAAGAGGCCTTTAACATAATCACAGGGACATTAGTTCCACCCACAGATAAGACCAGAACCTGGCAGCTGCCCAGGGGAAAAAACGCCCAGAAGCACTTCTCGCTTTCTGGCCTGGCCAGTGAGAATCAGCGAACTGCCTAAGAGGGTGACGCTGTGCTGTAGCCTGGGAAGAGGGAATACGTCAGCCTTGGGAGTGGTCGTCTCTAGTGGCTGGCCACAGATCAGGAGTCCCTTTGGTTCTGGTCCAGGCACTCCTGTCAGACGGACAGGAGGAAGAGAAAGAAATTGCGTGTTGAGTAAAACAAGGGGCCTCTATAGAAGCATAGTTATCAGGCTGTTTGCGTAAACGTCCACTTTCCATCGTTTTGGGTGTGCCGACTGGCGGAACGAATGGTGGAAGCCGAGAAAAACAGAGGCGGCCACTCCTGATGAGATTGAGAGAGCATTTCACGTGCACGTTGTTGTTGCTCCAGCCCTCCTGGGCGGGCGGCAAAAAAGGTGGAGCTGAAGCACTTTCCCTTATCACTTTCCCTTTCACAGATCAGGAAGCCCGGCCCGGTGATAGCGTCACATGGAGCATTCCCATCCACTTTTTTAACATCTACAAAGTATGAGCTGTGGCTCTGCTGTGACCGTGAGGCCACTGTTGAGTAGGCGGGCGGCCAGATTTTGTCTTGATTCTCCCCCTCCTTTCCAGGGCAAATTGGTTTGCAGATTCACAGCAGACCACACACTCCTGCTCTATGTGTCTTTGGAGGCCATCCGCTGCACGCATCCCTAATCACTGCAAGTCGCATTGGCCTGTGCCTCCTACCCCTGTACACTTGACCCCCTCCGTGGATTGACCAAAGAAATGGAGAGGGCAGGCCCGTAACTACGGTGGGGCTATTTCGGGCTCAGCCCCCTTACTTAAATGCACAGCCCCGCAAGATTGTCTGCCTAAAATATTTTTTGAGTCAGTTTTTAGCATTTCTTTAAAGGCGCACGTTCCCTCCGTCCGCCTTCCCCGGCTTCTCCCACTTTAATCTAATCTAATCTTTCAATTTATTGATCGCTCAATCCTTGCAGAGCTGCTGGCTCTGAGCAATTTACAGTTACTCGTTTCACAAGGAACTAACAATGCTTTATAGGGGTAAGGGAGGACAACACATATAATCTTTACATAGCACACGTTTTGCAGCCGACGGGGATTTGTTCAGTTGCAACTCAGACGTGATCCGGACGGCATTTTTCCCACTCGGCTTGGCTTGGCTTGGC
>NW_015174895.1:214872-244299 GCF_001447785.1 Gekko japonicus | reverse complement strand
ATGCGTCTTGATTCCAAAGAGATCTTCTAAGCTTTCGATCTTGCGAGCCGAACCTTCCGTTTGCCGGCTAACACCTCCCCCACAGAGGGTTGTTTGGTGTGCCCACCCTCTCTAAGGAGTGGTACCCATTTTATCTACTCGCTGAAGCTTTCGAACCACTGGGTGGACGGCGAGCTGGGGACAAGGCTGGTAGCTCACACCAGCGCGAGGCTAGAACTGACAGCAGTCCTGTTCAGCTCAGATGTTACTTGTAACCAGAGGATAAATCCCCTGTGCCACCAGCTGCCCGCCAAGAACAGCCTGGAGAAGCCCCGCCAGATCCGCCCTCCCCTCTCAGCCCTCCCTGCCTTTTCTCACTTAAAAAAAAATAAATCTGGAAGCAGCAGCCTGACTCACTTGGCCAAGACTTGCCCTTCGGCCTCTGCCTGGCCTGCCTGCGGAGGCTGACAGGCTGCTCCTCTGGAGCCAGGGAAGCAATTCCCAGCCGAGCTTCACCCATGCAGGGAGTGGAGGGCGAAAGAGGCTGGACCAGATATAAAGTTAGCCTTCTCACACGCTGGGCGGTAGCTTTAATTCCGCTGCATTGTTCACAGGCGGTTGTTACAAAAAGGAAATGTCAAAAACATTAAAAACACCGATACTGCCCCCAAGCACCCTTATAAACTTGAAAGCCCCCCGGGGGGGGGGAAATATCCTAGCTATGGGCCTGGGAGAAGGAGAGCAGGCACAAGCAGACTGGGCACGTTCTCTACCTCTGCAGTCGCCGGCTCGTGAGCAGGAGGAAGGGTCTGCACGTGCTCTCCCTCCCCACGATCAGCAACTTCGGGAAAGCGGCATCCACCATCATGGGAAAGGAGCGTCCTCTGCATGCTTGCCCCGTGGGGACAACCCAGAGATCGTGGGGTGGGGAGTGGGCAGGTCCAGTACTCTCACGCCTACTCTCCCTCCCTGTGCATTCTGTCAAGCCATCGAAGGATCATGTGTAGAGGTCGTGTGTGCCCTGTCTTGTTTGCCTGTATGAGTACAGGCGCGCATGGGGGGGGTTCAGCAGTTTGTTCAGACTGTTGTGTGACCCCAGAATACAAATGTAATGCCGTCGCAAGAACCCTTCAAGGAGGAGTAGGAAACGGTATGTTAGGTAACTTTTATTTTCACTTATTGGCAGCTAGATTTAGAACAGATAAAAGGAAGTACTTCTTCCCCCAAAGAGTAATTGACACGTGGAATTCACTGCTGCAAGAAGTGGTGGTGGCTAGAAGCACAGACAGCTTCAGGAGGGGGTTGGATAAACGTATGGAACAGAGGTCCATGAGTGGCTATTAACGACAAGGAGCTGCGGCGGCTCAAGTGGTTAAGACGCTGAACTGCAGGCTGTGGAAGGTCGGTAGTTCAGCAGTTCGAGACCCGAGTGTGCCGCATGACGGAGTGAGCTCCCGTCTCTAGTTCCAGCTCCTGCCAACCTAGCAGTTCGAAAGCAAGAAATTGCAAGTAGATAAATAGGTACCACTTCGGTGGGAAGGGAACAGCGTTCCGTGCTCCTTGGTGTTTAGTCATGCCAGCCACATGACCACGGAAATGTCTTTGGACAGCGCTGGCTCTTCAGCTTTGAAACAGAGATGAGCACCACAACCCTAGAGTCAGATTCGACTCGCTTTCGAGCAAGGGAATCTTTAACTTTACCTATAGATGGAACACTCTGTCTGGGGCAGTGATGCTCTGTCTTCTTGGTGCTTGGGGGGGGGGGCAACAGTGGGAGGGCTTCTGGAGTTCTGGCCTTGCTGGTGGACCTCCTGACGGCACCTGGGTTTGGACCACTATGTGACACAGAGGGTGCGCTCAGACGGGCATTTAAGCCGGTATAGATGCCGGTTAGTATTGGAGTACTTATGCGCGATCACACAACGAACATCTGCCTTCCGTCCCTAACCGTAACAAACACCCTTTAAACCGGTGTATTCTGCTACTAGATCCCCAAGTGGTGGTATCCTGAGTGCTCCTGTTCCAACCGCATTATCCCCGTCTGATCGCTCTCCGCCGGTGTAGAGCCACTTCTGTTTGGAAGCCCAAGGCTTCTGCTTTTTTTTTTTTTAAATTTAACATATTTATTGGGTTTTTATGCATAATAGACAAAGACACAGACAGACAAACAACAGTTTTTCTCAATACATCACATTGATTATACCTAAATTTGGTTATACCTAAATACATTGCATATTTTCTCTACCCTTATGCTAACCACCTCTAATCATTGCATGACACGAAATCCTATTATTCTGATCACAACTACCTTTTTCTCATCTTCTCTGTTCAATCACTAGTAATCCTTCATTTTAATTTTACAACAAGACTGTATATTCCCAAAGCTTCACCAATCAGATCACATCTCTTAATTACTTCTGCTTTATGATATCACAGCTTTCACCAAAAATAACGTATATAACAAATATATCCTACAACACACAGTAATCTTAAACGCTTTAACAACATACTGTTACCAGCATTTATTTATTTTTTCCCTTAGTTTATATAACAAATGTAGCCATTTTTTTAAAAAGACATGACCATAAGTTACTATAACCTATGTATAACACTGTTCCTATTTCCTTCCACAAATTTTATACAATACAATCGTAGAACTTCAAAGCACCATACTGAGAAGAAGCAAACAAACCAAAAAACCCTACAATTATTAACTTGCCTAAATAACTCTACCCTGTTCCTCTCTTCTATATTTCCTAGGATTTTACACTTCTGTAATTTAATTTAATCACAAACATATATATCATCACCAACCATAACTAATATAACAAAATAGCCACTAAAAAAAAAAATGCCCAAAAAAGAAAAGAAAACAGTACCATAAATTATAATTACCTACATAAAACAATTTTCCTATTACCTTCCACAAATTTATACAATACGCCATAAAACTTTAAACCACCATGAAGAAGAAAGACAAACAAACCAAAAAACCTAAAATTATTCACCTGCCTCCAATAAATAACTCTATCTTGTTTCTCTCTTCTATATTTCTTAGGTTTTTACAATTCTGTAATTTTCTTTTGATCCCAAACATATATATCATCACCAACCATTATTAATATAACAAAATATCAAACATTTTAATCATAACTATAACTCATTCTACTTTTGCCGGCACTAAATTTCATTTCAATTAATTTAAGACAAAACAGCTAAAACAAAATAGATTATACTCTTACAGGTCACAGTTCTCTCCACCCACCACCATTACTGTATACCTTACATCCAGCTATTTAAGAGACAACCGGCGGTGTTTAACTTGTAACTAATACTAGCAATCATTACAATGACCCTGTATTCCAGCTCTTTTTTATCTCAATTTTCCCCATCCTCTTCCAGATGCCGTAAGTCCTTGTATTCCTGCAATTCCATTTCCAGAAAGTCTCTTACACCGTCCTTTACCTTTAACCTTAGTTGTTTGAGGACTTTAGATAACTTTAGAGCTTTCTTTAATCTTTTTTCCCTTGTTGGTTTCTTTTTTCTTCTCCAAAAAAATTTTAGGAAACATTTTCTATTTCCTCCTGATTTCAGTTTCCGTTTTCTTTGTTTCTCCAAAACACGTTTGTGAAGGTCTTCCTCTTGTGTCTCAACATTTATCAGCAAAATCTGAGTATCATAAGACTCTCTCTCCTGCTCCTGCTCTTGTTCCTTCTCTTCCCCCCTTCTTTGCGTTTCTTGCATTATTTCATTATTGTCTTTCCCTTCCAGGGGTATACTCTGTAAGTTTCTGAACACATTCTCACAAGCTGCTGTAAGTGCTTGCTTCACCTCTTTAATCAGAATGTTTTGGAACTGTTTCCACGTCAGGTCACAAATTTTGGTCTCGTCATTTATCTCCTCATTGGTCTCCACCTCCTCCATTTTCTTAATTCTTAGGTCAAACACTCCCATATACTTAAGTTTCCAATTATACAGGCTACACAACTCCTGAAGGATAACGTTGCTTTCAGCAGAAGACGATAAGAGAGAGAAAAAAAAGTTTTTTCCTTACCCCTCTCCAGTTTTGTCAGTCTCCTTTCCCCCCACAAATTTTTACGGCCATATTTTCAATGAAAGGGGAAACATCCACAACAGGGTATAATACTCCATTTTGATCAGCGACTAAGTTCTTTTACTTTTCCAATGTGATGTATCACTTCGTTCCAAAAAGAAAGAATAAAGTTTTAAAAAATTCGGATGGCAGCGTCTGTAGAGAACCTGGTGGCCATGTTCTTCTTCCGTCGCTCCCGCTTCGGGGCAGTTCTGGTCACCCCCCGCATAGCCAGTTACAGGGGCCCCCAGAAAAACGCCCCCTGCTCCAACCCTCTCTCCGGGAGGGGTGGGCGAGGTCTCCCGGTGGCCCGGGAGCCTCGCAAAGAAACAACGGTGGATCGGGCAGCTCGGAATGAGCCGAGCGTCCACCCATCGTTGCGCCGTACTGCTTTTCAGGCGCCTTTTTTTTTAGCCACCTCGATGTGCACTTGGGCAAAGCTTCGCCCCGGCGTTTGTTAAAAAAAAAAAAAAAAAAGATGCTTAGTTTTAGGCTGCGGACGAGTCCAGGACCTCACGGAGGCCCTTTTCGCTGTAAAGGTTTAAAGGGAAGGCTTTGCTTCAGGACACGCTTTTCGGGACGGGGTGTTCTGCGCCTGCACGAAGATCTAAACTCTGTGGATGGCTGCCTATGCGCATGTGCACGCTTCTGCGCGTTGGTAATGTGAACGGGCATATCGCGATGTGCTGCGCAGTCGGGAGGTGAGTGCGATCGCGTTTCTTCCGGATCAAACTGCTCCAGTTCCAACTGGAGCAGTTTATGTCGGCTTAAATGGCCCATCTGAACGCACCCAGAATGTTGGACTGGATGGTCCTGATCCAACATGAATTCTCTTCTGATCTTATATTCCATCAAAGTGGCTGCAGGATCACTTCCTCCTAGGCTTCAGCCTTCCTAATAAGGAAGTGTCAGGTACAAGCCCTACAAGTGACTCAGCATGATTGCCAGGTGATACGCATTCTGGTAGAGGGGGCACCTAAGCAGGCCATAAAGTGTAAAGGAGGAAGCAGCAGCAAGGGGGCTGCAGTGGAGCTACTGGGAACTGTAGGCAGCCCCCAGCATCTGGAGGGATGCAAGGAACTGACTTTATGTTAACGCTGTGGCTTGTTTTCCCCCCCCCCCTGTAATTAAGAATATAGATTTGTGTACCTTGCCACACTGAGCTTCGTTTGACCACCCAGATCCATTAAAAGAACCCTCCCCTCAGGCAAAAACAGCCTCTGTCAAAACAATAAGCCAGCTTCTTGCCCCTTCTTAATTTAGAATTTGCAAACAGGTTCCCAGCATGCATTGCCACAGCACCCCTTTCTGCATACCATGCAGTCTTATGCAAAGATCTTGGAAACTTGGTATAGGATCGCACCAGTAGCTAAGCCTAGCATCAAAATAATTCTGCGCATCCGTGTTGCAGGTTCTGATAGGTCAACAAGAATGAGTGTCTTTCCCGTGCAGACACCCCAGTCGAGCGCAGGTTGTGCTCGGGCTGTTGCTTTGTTTTTCTTGCGCTCCCACAGATAGATTTGTCGTCTGTCATTTTACTTTTCTGCATCTTGATCTTTCAGGCTCTTGAGAAATGTTTTCCCTTTGATATTTCTTTGAGATGTGGCTTGGTGATACGTTAGTTACCCTTTCAAAATTTTATTTGATGCCTTTGAACAGAAGCACCCGTTGGGACTCCTGGTTATTATCAAAACACTACATTACGGCATATTCTTTCTGACACCTCCGCGCACCTCCACCTTCCACATAAGTGGTCTTTCAACAAAGGATCCTTTTTCTGAATGGAATGGAACATGTGCGTCATTTAACCCTAGTCTTTGTTCCAGTTACATGAGTTAAATCCTGTTAAAATCAGTGGCTTGCAGCACGCATGCTCTGAAAACTAATAATTCAGATCCAAAACACAGATAATGAAGCCAAGATCATACCAGATACAGACCCGGTGATAATCTCCAGCAGCCTCCAAAAATCAGATGATCATTCTCAGTGGATCCCATGAAGATAATTCCAAGTGGTAGCCATGGTAGTCTGTAGTTGGCACAGGGGTCCCCAATGTGGTGCTCACGGGTGCGGTGATACCCGTTGGCATATTTTCTAGTGCCTGCCGACTGCTTTTAAAAAGTGGGCGGGGCTAGGTGGGGCTTTTGCCCAGCAGGGCTTCTGATTGGCTGTGCACAGGGCTATTTTTGGGCAGAAACATACAGGAACAGAGTTCCGGCTGGCTTCAGAGTTGGCCACGTCCACTACAGCCAAAACCTCTGCGTGCGTGGGAAGGCCTACAGAGGGAAGGCCTGGAGAGCGGAGGGAAGGCTACAGAGGGAAGGCCTGGAGAGCGACCCCTGCGCGGCGACTCCAAGGTGGGCGGGCCATGGGGGCCTTGGAAGGCATTTAAATGCCTCCCCGTGCCTTCCCCGGCCTGTCCAAGGGTCGGCTTGCCTGGACTCCCCGCAGCCGTGGGGCACCCGGGCAAGCCAAGGGAAAGGTGTGGGGTGTGACCTAATATGTTAATGAGCTGTGCTGTCATGGGCATGGCCTAATATGCTAATGTGTTTCTGTTGTTGGGTGTGGCCTATTATGCTAATGAGTTCCTGCTGGGCTTTTTCTACAAAAAAAGCCCTGGCTGTGCAGATTAAAAAGCATCCTGTTAAACAGAGCCTCTGCCTGAAATGTTGAAGTGTTACTATTATAGTTATGCATATCCGCACTCCCTGTCATTTTTGTGACTGGCTTCACCTCCTGCAACAGACATGTTGTGATTGTGCCCACCGTCCTGTGCCAGAATTCCAGAGGTGCCTGCAGGCTCAAAAAGGTTGGCGACCCCTGACTTAGCAGAGCAGAATTTGAGTCCAGTAGTGCCTCAGAAACAATCAAAATCTTTCAGGGCATAAACTTTTGTGAGTCAGAATTCACTTTGTCCAATACCCGACAAAGTGAGATTTGACTCGCGGAAGGTATACTCCAGGAAGATACTGGATAAAGTGAACTTTGACTCACAAAAAGTTCGTTGGTCTAAGATGTTACTGGACTCGGATTTTGTTCCAGGGATCCTGATCGCCAAAGGCCTTTCTGAATGTAGTTTCCACCCACACTGTTCAGAGAGGTGAAATATCTGACCTTGCAAAGGCTCAGTTGGAGAGAAAACTCCCGTGAGCGGGCACTGCAACCGAAAAGGCCCCAATCTGCATACATATCAATGGTAGTGTGATACAGAGAAAGCACTTGCATGGCTGATAAGGCTGAGACAAAATCCTAAGTAAACATTAACTTTGCCTACAGTGGAGGCATTGGAAAATACACATTATTTCTCCCTAGACCTTAATAATAGCTTGCTTTATGCCTCGTCCTTTCTTAAAAAAAAAAAATCACTCCAGTTCCAGAATGGGCAGATCAAAGCACAGAAAAGTCTGTTCAAGCTGAGTGAAAGCAGAGACATAATGACTGGAAAATATTTCACTTTTATAGAGAGGCTGAGATTTAACACCTTTCCTGCAAGAAGCCAGTGGACGAATACCATGGGCTTCAGTCCTTCTCGCACTGTGGTGCATTCAGCTGTAAAAGATTAAATACGCACGCACCCATATATGTACTATACACACGTGTGTATGAGAAGGCTGTACTTCTGATCACAGAAGGCATCTCAGAAGAATCTGATAAGACTTCCTCCTAGAAGAAATGCATTCTTTTTCATAGTTGAGGAAATCTCTTGTGTCTAAGATATTAGAGACTGAGGCTGCTTCCACACGGGGGCAGGAACAAGCGCTGCGGCTGCAAAAGCAGCAGTGAATGGTAGGGAAGGAAGTGGGAACCGTATCTGCACGCCGCAGTCCGGCTCTGTTCACTGCCACTGTCGCCCCCATGCCCACCACTCCCCCTTTCCTTCTCCTGCGTTCTCTCACAAGTGCCAATGCTGTTGTGCGCATAATGTTCTCTTTGTGGTGGCAGCCAGCTTGTGGCAGACCTGTAGGGCTTTCAAGGCCAGAGACTAACGGAGGAGGTGTTTTGCCATTGCCTTCCTCTGCACAGCAATCCTGGGCTTCTTTGGCGGTCTCCCATCCAAGGACGAACCAGGGCCGGCTCTGCTTAGCTTCCGAGACTGGACACCGTCAGGCAAGCCGGAGCCAGCCAGGCCGGGCCATCCAGGTCCCTGACGCCAAGTATCGAAATAAGGAGACAGCATAATAGTTTCAAACAGGAGCACAGTTTAAAGACTCGGGCTCTTGGTGTAAAACTGCCCTGACAGCAACTTCCTTTCTCCCTGCTTCTGCCAGCGCTACGTCCTGGAGTGGACTCAGGCAGTCTGAAACACTGGCCCTGATTAAAGGAACAGAATTGTCAACCATAGTGTGGCCACGGTGGCCACACTATGTGACTCAGTTGGGAAAGTGAAACTAGCTTTCTAAAGGGCTGAAAAGTGGGAAAGAAAATGTAGAGCCCAGGGCCACTGTTTTGAAGAAGGAGCTTAAAAACTCTTTGGAAGCAACGAGTCAGATTACTACTTTAAAAATTATTTTATTATCAGTTTACAACACAAAGAAAAAACATACTACAACCTTCAACAATCTCTAAATCATTTATGAGATATAAGTACATAGACAGGTAGTCATCTATAATTTACTACAATCATCCATATCAAAGCAAACATAAACTACAATCATCTATATCAGAGGTGTTGAACTCATTAGTTAAGAGGCCCGGATCTGACATAAATGTTGCGGCTCAAGGAAGGCAAAGGACCGAAGTCCATAAATGGGTACGAGGTAAAGACAGGATCAGTGGTGGCGGGGTGTGACATAAATGTCACTTTATCGGGCCGGGCCATGTTTGCCATAAAATGTAACACGAGGTACAAGAGATATAAACGTTATAAAGATGATTTTAGATGCTGAATGGCAATAGCAGGCTTGACTGGATTAGGTGTGATATGCAGAGGGATAGTAGGTGTGGAGATACCAGCGTTGGTGATGAGACAGGAAATCTCGGTCTCAGTTTGGTCCAGGAGGATTCAGTCCAGAAGGATGCAAAGAATAATCGGAAATAAGTCTGAAGAAGTGAGCAGTAACTCACAAAAGCTCATAACCTACTGTCCCGCCGACTGGTTGCTGTCGACCCCCCCCCCGCCACCGGCGGGCCTCTTGACGCCACCCAAAGACACCCCCTGGGCCCTCCGCCACCTACGTTGAGTCCTGGGAGGGCCAGGGAGGAACTGCCGAGAAGAGCCAACTTGACAGAAGCGACACTGTATCAAGGCAGGGCAAGGTTAATCAAAGCAAGTCGTTTGGAGGTGCTCCAGGTTTCGGTGGTCCGTGAGTACCTGAATCGGATGACGGGCTCCTTCAAGGTTGTGACGCCAGACCTCGAAGGCGGTCTTGATGGCTAGCAACTCCCTCTCCCAGATGGTGTAGTTCCATTCGGATGGAGAGAATTGCCTGGAGTAATATGCACAGGGTTGCAATGGCTGGGAGGGGTCAGATCGCTGAGATAGGACTGCCCCTAAAGCGACACTAGAGGCATCGGCTTCCACGGTAAAAGGAAGACTTGGATTGGGGTATTGCAGTAGGGGGCCGGAAGCAAAACGCTGTTTCAAGTTGGCGAAGGCGTGGTCGGCTTCCGAGGTCCACTGGAAGGGTTCCTTCAGCCGGAGGAGACGGGTCAGGGGTTTGGTGAGGTCGTCATAGGCTGGTATAAACTGGCGATAGTAATTGGCGAAGCCAAGGAGGCGTTGAACATCCTTTCGGGTTTTGTGGAGTCTGCCACTGGAGAATGGCTTCCACCTTCTTGGGATCCATCAGGGTTCCTTGGGGTGAGATGATATGGCCCAGGAACTCGACTGAACAGCGGTGAAACTCACACTTTTCCAACTTGGTATACAGCCCATGGGTGCGAAGACGGTGGAGCACTTGCCGTACATGCTCGATGTGTTGCGGCACGGTGATGGAATAAATCAGAATGTCGTCCAGATAAATTATCACGAACCAGTCGAGGAGGTCGCGGAGGACGTCATTCATGAAGCGTTGAAATACGGCGGGAGCATTGGTCAATCCAAAGGGCATGACCAGGTGTTCATATTGGCCGTAGCGGGTACCAAAGGTGGTCTTCCACTCATCTCTGGCCTTGATTCTGACTAAGTTATATGCACCACGGAGGTCTAGCTTGGTATAAATCTGAGCTCCCCTCAGACGGTCCATGAGCTCAGGAATCAACGGGAGTGGGTAACGATCTTGGATCGTTATTTTGTTCAGTGCCCGGTAATCATTGCAGAGCCGGAGATCTCCTGTCTTTTTCTTAACGAAGAGAACTGGAGAAGACAGTGGAGAGGTAGAGGGCCGAATAAACCATCTGGCCAGGTTTTTATCTAAATAGTCCCGTAATGCCGCCAGCTCCGGTTCTGCCATTGGGTACAAGCGGCCTGTGGGTAGAGGAGCGTCAGGTATAAGGTTGATGGCACAGTCCTATGGCCGATGCGGGGGTAGCTGGTCTGCCTCCTTTTCGTTAAAGACGTCCACAAATGGTTGATACGGAGCGGGCAAAGAGGTGGCAGCCCCTAGCACCAAGGCGGCTGGTGATGGATCCGGCGGCGGCACTGACGATGGGGTTCTGCGCCACTGTCCGAGGAGGGTGTGGACGAGGAGACAGTCGCAAAGTGGAGGTCCTGATGAACCCAGTCAACTTGAGGGTTGTGGTGGTGTAGCCAAGACAGACCAAGAATGACAGGGAACCGAGGGATCCTCACTAGGTCGAAAGCCAACTGTTCCTGATGTTGCTGTACCCATAGGGTGAGTGGCTGTGTTTCGTGCACCACGGGTCCGGAGCGGAGTAGGAGTCCATTGATGGCCTCAACTAGAGCTGGGGTTTTCTTTTCTTGGATGGGGACGCCATGTTCTTTGGCAAAGAGAATGTCCATGAAGCAACAGGCGGCTCCCAAGTCTAGCATGGCGTGGATGAATAGCCATCTGCCATCCGGGAGTTGTAAACGCACTGGCAACAGGAAAGGCTTGGGGATGCCCTTTTACTGTTGGGGCTGGCACAGTCGAACGTTTCTGTTTGGCTGGGCAGCCGAAGGAAAAATGCTCTGCTTCTCCACAGTAGAGACACAGGTTTTGCATGCGCCGTCGCATCTTCTCCTCAGGAGTAAGGCGGGGCCGAGCGACGCCGAGTTGCATGGGCTCTATGTCCGTAGGAGGCATGGAGGAGCCTGGAGAAGGGGTCCTTGAGGATGCCTGGAGGGTTCTGGAGGAGGTGAGAGCCTTTTTTCTGTTTTGGTGGCGGCTTTGCAACCGCCCGTCAATGCGTAGGCACAGGTGGATGAGTGCTTGCAGGGTGGCTGGGCGAGCCAGCTCATCCAGGATTTCATCAGACAGTCCTTCAGTATATTGATCCATAAGGGCTGCTTTGTTCCAGGCCAGAGAGACCGAGGTTTTGTGTTGGCTGAGAGCCCGTATCTTACGGTTGGCCGTCTCTGCTTTTACAGGGTTGGCATAGGCAGCAGAGAAATAAGCCTTGAAGCCCTGGTAATTAGACAGTAAGGGGGAACTCCCCACTAGCAAGGGAGTGGCCCACTTGGCAGCTTGCCCTTTAAGATGGCTCAAGATAAAACAGACCTTGTTTTGTCTGTAGTAAAGTCCCGGTCACGGAGTTCCATATACAGTTCACATTGAGCCAGAAAAGCAGGGAACTCATCCACATTTCCACCAAACCTGTCAGGAGGATTCACAGGGCAGCGTGGGGGGGGTGCATAGCAGAGACCGTCAAGGCAGCGGCATTGGCTGCTGTTTGCTGTTGGAGCGATAACACAGCTTGGGTCAATTGCTGCACTTGACTTAGTACTCCCGAAAGAGGGTCAGTCCCTCCTGCTGCTGCGTCATCCATGGTGGAAACGAGTGAGCATGTTAGGTGCTGGCAATCTGTCAAGGCAGGGCCAGGTTAAGCAAAGCAAGTCCGATAGCCAGTCCGGGATTCAGCCAAAAGTTCAGTCAGCAAAGCGTTCAAACAAGTCCTAAACAGTTCACACAGCCAGAGTTAGACGTACCGGAGGTCAGGGTCCATAAATCAGGTGAAGTCAGATAAACGCAGAGCCGAAGCATGATGCCGAGGGTCAAGAAGCCAGAGTTCCGAAACTGAGTGACAAACTGCCAAGAGTTCAAAGGGTCCGGAGCAAGGTCACACAGAGCGTATGGTCCTGTCAACAAGTTGCCAGCACGAATTGCTCAAAGCAACAGGTCTGTTGAAATAGCGTGCTGGCTCATTAACTCATTAGCTCCTTGAAACAAGGTCCAGGCTGCTGTCAAAATTCAGGACTGAATGAGCGTCGACCATGCATGTGTGCAGCCTTCCGTCTCTCATTCAGCTCCTGTCGTCTTTGGTTTCTGAGCTGGTTCACAGGTGGGGGAGAGTCGGGGGGTGATACACTTGGGCCAGGCAGTGCCTGATCAGACTCAGGTGTCTCCTGGGGAGTGCTATCCTCCTCAGGACTTACAGTTTCCGCGGTTAAAGTTGCCAAATCCACCTGTTCCTGGCTGTCAGGTTCTGCTTCTGCAGCCACGTCAGGGGCAGGCATGACACACTGCAGCAGCCCCACCCACACTCCCCTGGGGCCACCGCCGGCAGGACGAGCAAGGCCGCTCCAGTCCGGGCAGAGACAGCCCCACCCTGACCTGGAAGAGGCAGCCGGGGCCTGCGGGCCGTATGTTTGACACCCCCGATCTATGTCGGTTACCCCATTGATCACCAGGGTTGATTCGGCTGATCTGGCTGGCTAGGTGGGTGTCCCCTCCCTCCCTCACCACTCCATGTGTGTCCCTCTCGAAGCTGCGCGCTCGGTGGAAGAGGACGACCATCCCAGATAGAAGGAGTGTACTGTTCTTCGGCCAAGGGTATACGATAGCTGGTAGGTTATGAGCTTTTGTGAGTTACCGCTCACTTCTTCAGACTTATTTCCAATTATTCTTTGCATCCTTCTGGACTGAATCCTCCTGGACCAAACTGAGACCGAGATTTCCTGTCTCATCACCAACGCTGGTATCTCCATACCTACTATCCCTCTGCATATCACACCTAATCCAGTCAAGCCTGCTATTGCCATTCAGCATCTAAAATCATCTTTATAACGTTTATATCTCTTGTACCTCGTGTTACATTTTATGGCAAACATGGCCCGGCCCGATAAAGTGACATTTATGTCAGACCCCGCCACCACTGAGGTGTCACTGCGGCTGAGGGTGTATGCGGCCGCTTCTTTTGGCCACCCATTGCCTCAGCCGTCTTAAAATTTTCCGGGGGCCATGCCTCACCCGGGAGAGCAGTGGCCAGCAGAAGCAGGCAGGTGACGTTACCACTGGTGGGATGTGGTGCTGGGCTCTCTCTGGTGAGGGTGGTGCTGGGCTCTCTCTCTCAGGCCTGGTGCCCTCCAGGGCTGGTGTCTCTGGTGAGGGTGCTGCTGGGCTCTCTCTCTCAGCGCTGGTGCCCTCCAGTGGTGGTGTCCATTCTGTCTCCTCTGCTGGCTGGACCTGAAATCAGCAGAAAGGCTACCAAATGAGTCTGCTAATAAGTCTTCTGAGCAAGGAATTTTGGGAAGTGGACTTCTCTGGACGAAATGGGGCTTTGTTTTGGAAGATTCATTTAATACTCCAGCCAGGCAGATCAGGAGGAGGGAGGTAGCTTGGAGGCCACTGTAAGGGCCAGCCAATCAAGGCTCCATGGAGCTGAGGGGTCATTGGCCTGAGGATTGTTCCTCAGGCCAGCCAATCAGCATCCTCACAGCCAGCTGGGGGAGTGGGGGACCGAATGGACCGAATCATCTGCTCCTTGCACCAGCAGCTTCTTCTAGAAATGAGGAGAAGCAGTCGCTCTGGGGCTCAGATCCATTTTGATCTTGTGTCTGCTTCCAAAGCAGGGGGATCCACAGGGGATCCCTGGGAGACTGCCCACCCAAACCAGGCACTTGGCATGCCTGCTTCCCATGCACCTTCACTCCTCTTTCCTATCAACTGCAAAGCCCCAGACTCTTTAGCCTTCTCTCTGAGGGAAGGAGTTCCAGCCTTTGGATCCTTTTGCTGGGCCTTTTCTGAACTTTTCACTGCTCCGCAGCCTCCTTTTGTGAGTGGGGAGCCCAGAATTATGCACGGGGTTCCAAAATCAGCACACCAGCTACGCATGTGTCCAAACATATTCATTTGCAGTTGGACACAATTTATGAATCCAGGATAAAATTTAGGAAAGCTCTGCAAATGTAGCTTTATGCCATGAGGACTAGAACCTCTCTGACGTGACAGCCAATGACCTTAAGATTTCACCCATCCCACACAAGGCAAGTATCCTCGGGGACAAAAAACACTCTGGCAGTGTATCTTAAACTGAGCCATTTTTAAGGCACCCAAAGGCCCTAACTTTGGCTAGACACTAAACTGGTTGCCCTTCTGGGATTTTTGTGTACCTTCACGAGTGTTCCATAGCAGGGGTAGTACCCCAGAGAGTCGTCACTCGACGAGCCATCGGAGTCTGGCTCAGGGGTCGAAACAGTCGCACTCGGGGTCGAATATCCATCAAAGCTGAAGAGTGAAACCTGGAAGGCAAGGAGGAAACAAAGAAAAGCTTCAGACTGTACAGGAGCTGATATTCTTAGGTAGTGAACAGCATTAGTCGCCAACTCCTCTGTTACGTCCGTGCAAGAGTCGCTACATGCAAGGAGGTGGCCCAGAGGCTGAGAGTCAGGATGTGTCCCCCCTCCCATCTTTTGGTCTTTGCCATTAACTCCCTAGGGGGCTTGAGACAAGACATTTGGCCCCCTCCCCAGTTGCCGCCATCTCTACTTTGGCCCGTGGACGACTGAAGCCTGCTTAGAACACAAAGGACTGTGGTTCAGCGGCAAAGCACACACAGAATCTGTCCCCAATTCAGTCCCCAGAATCTTTGGTTTAGAGGAGAAACTTTTCTCTTCCAGAAATCCAGGAGAGCCAATGGAGAATGATGGTCTGACTTGGCCTTAGGCGACCATAGTGGCTTATCTGGTTTCACAAGGGATGGTTAGTTGGGACTAGGGCTCCATGGTTAGGGGCCCCGATTTGCATGCAGGAGGCCCCCGGTTCAGTCTCCACTTAAAGAAGACTCAGGCAGGAGGGACTGAGAAAGGGAAGAGCTACAGCCTGTCAAAGTTAATGTAAGCTAAAATTAAGAGTCAGACCAAGCATGTGACTCTACGAAAGGCAAGTTCATATGTTTCAGGAAGGTCCCTTAGTTTAGGTGGCCACCCTAAAAGGAGTCTCTGGTGTCGAGGAAGACCCTCTGCCCCAGTCCCTGGGGAGCTGCTGCCAGTCGGAGGAGAGAATACTATAAGAACGGGCACTCTGACGCCACGTCAGGCGGAGGTATCTGGGGTCTATTCTGGGCAGGCAGTTTGCCCTTCCATTCATCCTGTGGATGGAATGATAGCCCCCCTGCTTTTCCTCATGGATACTCTGTGACTTTTGAACTGTGTGACTTTTTCTCATGAACTCCACGTTATTCTAAAACAATGGCTCCAAAATTAGTATTTCTGCTGTGTTCCCTGGTTCTCTTTACAGTTGCAGCTGACCCAAGACAACTTCTGTTCAGTGTTCCCTCTAAGCTGAGTTAGTGTGAGCTAGCTCACAGTTTTTTAGCATCCGGCTCACACATCTTTGTCTTAGCTCAGGAAGGATGGCTCCAGAGCAAACTAATGTATGCAGTAGCCAAATCGATCTCTCACAACTTTAATGCCAGGAGCTCACAAAGTAGAATTTTTACTCACAAGACTCCGCAGCTTAGAGGGAGCACTGCTTCTGTTTCGTCTTGTTTCTTAGTGGCCCTGTCATGGCTCAGGTGGGGTGTCACCTGATGCTGCCACCACTCTGGATTTAGGGTCCCTTGAGAAGGCCCAGAGTACCCTCCCAAGACCTTCAGACCTCCCTTTTGGCCGAATAATAGGCGTGAGGACCAGGCAGAGTACAACAAGGAAAAGGTTTATTTTATAGGAGGTCAAACAACAAGGTGCAGAATAATAACAGTAAGTGGGTGAAAAGAAATCAAATGCCCTAACGCAACTAAATATATACTGTCCCTAGCTCACTATCTCAAGTGGCCTTAGACTACTCACCCTTCCCTCAGGATGAGGGTTTCTTCCCCACAGCAGCCTCTCTGGCCCTGTTCCCTGGGAAGAACAACAGCTTTTTCCTCTTGTACCAGTTCTTATATTCCCCAGTTCTCTTCTTCCCTATTGGTCAAAATCGGCACCAAAACTTCCCAAGGCCTTCTGGGGTTTGTAGACCTAGCCTCCCCTACTGCTAGCCAGGCTCCCTGGGCCTGGTAGGCTTCTGGTGGCACAGCCCAAATCATGACAGGCCTGTTTCCAGGACCTGACAGGTTCATGCTGCCTGCCTGTGGGTCTGTTCTTTGAATGCTTCTCTCAGTCCCTCTGACTCCTAATCCTATGTGAGCTTCTGGGTATCTGCCCAACTTCCTTTTTTCCTTGGAAAGCTTACCTCGCTCCAGAGGGATTCTGTATCTTCTTCGATATTTGAGTATGGCCAGATCTCGTCGGCACAGGGGGAATCAGATGTCTGTAGGTGCAAGTGGGTACTGGTGAATGTTTTTTTTTCTCTTTCCACCCATGAAAATCATCCATGGGATGCAAGCCATTGATACCAGGAGCTGGGGGACAAAGGCCAGGCAAGGGACACCTTGTAAGTGTTCTAAAATCAGCAGGCCAGTCCCTTTTCCGAAGAGAAAGCTGGAGGAAAGGGGCCTCTACTTTTTGCCTGCAAGGCAACGAGGGTTGCCAGTCTCCTGTGTTTTGGATCTCCTGTGCTTTGGATCATTGTACTACACGCAGAGGTAGATTTGGGGGGGATCGCTGGGGATCGCAGTTCCCCCGGGTGAGGTGCGGGGGCGGGGCACATGACGAAGCCCCGCCCCCTGCTTCCAGCCGCCCCGCTTCCGGCCCTCATTCAGCCAGGAGGAGGCAGGAGAAGAGGGAGGGTAAGTTGCTTCCTCCCCCCTGATGTCAGGGGGTGTGGCATATGCTAATGAGTTATGCTAATGAGTTCCCCTAGCTCTTTTTCTACGAAACGACCCCTGACTACACGTGCTGCCCCATACCTCCGTGGAAGTATTGTGCCCTGAGTAGGAAATGCTACGGCTCTCTTTTCTCTGCCTTTCCTGCTGGCTTCCTTACTGGCGTCTCTTTTGGAAACAGGATGCTGAGCAGGATGGGCTTTCTTGGTCTGATCCAGCAGTGTTCCTTTAACGTACTTTTCAAAGGGTTTGATAAATACCTGGTCTTTTATTAAAGACTGCAACTAAGAATGGGGCTCCTTGGGCAGGGGCAGTCTGCCTCGAATTCCCAGAAGCTAGGAACAAACAGAAAAGGAGGGCGATTGCCTCAGACTTCACCTTCTGGGCTTCCCGGAAGCATCTGGGCTGGCCTAGCCACTGCTGGAAACAGGACATGGTACTAGACACAGGTGTGGCCTGACCCAGCAGGGCTCTCCTTATGATTAGATCTCCCATCATTAAAACTACAAATCGGATTTCTCTGCCCTTCTGCCTCTTCAATGGCTTTTATGTGCACCCCGAGTCGCCCCAACGGGAGAATGAAAAACTAAGTCATTCTCACCAGTTTCCCATCCATTGTTAACTCAGAAGAGTACAGCAACTGGAGTGTGGATATGATAGGAATCAAGATGGCGCCAAAATAGGAACTCCGCTGCAGCCTTCTGTGAGCAAACAGAAAGTTGGTTCTAATTTTTTCTGCTTTGCCTCCCTTTACGTCTTTAATTGGCCTCTCAACTCTAAACAGAAGCAACTTTTTATCTGTAGTGGGGAGAGAGAGATAAAAGAGTGTTTTCCTTTAGTAAGCTCCGGAGGTCTTCGTGGGAGGTTCTCTGTTAGATAAGTGAAATTGCTGCAAATTAGAGCAACTATTCAACACTTGGCTGTTTAATCATTCTTCGAGTTCTACTTATCTCCGAATCTTGTTGAATACCATCCTCTGTATCCCCTGTATTTGATCATCTTCAGCCAATACCTTTACAAGACAGACAGTAACTCCACAAGGCTTCAACTGGGAGATCGCATGCAACCCCATAGTAACTACATAGTACCTGGAATGAGGCAAACTAAGAGGTCTCGAGATCCAGAGGACTCAACTACACCTTCCAACTGTAAACAGAAAAAGACAGAAGACTTCTTTAAAGCAAAGAATGAAGCCGTTTGCACTGCTCACGTTGCCAATCGGTTTGCTCCTTTAGCTGACATTTCCAACTCCAAGGAAATTCCTCCAGAAGTTGAAAACAAGCAGCAGACAAAAAGATCAGTAGAGGCCACAACAGCAGAGGGAGTAAGCCAGTATTGCAACTGATCTCTGCCACCTGTCAGCTAAAACAGTGGGTTATATCTCTGGACTATTAAAACAAATATTTGCAAAATTGGAGTATTTCAATCATATTACAAAGACTGTGCTAGAAGCAACAGGGCTGGCCAACAGAAATCTCTCTAGGCAAGACCACAGAAGTCCAGACTGGGACTTGAAACAACCTAAAGAAAACAAGGAGCCATACAAACTGATCCTACAACTGCAGAAGGTATGCCTAACAATCTGCAGATATAAAGGACCAGCTGCCTAATTGGAAGCTGAAGGAGCAAGCTGTCTCTCATTTAAGATCTCTATTCCCGGAAATTCAGCCTTCAATAGACCTAGTTTCAGCTGAAATACTAAACTGCTCAAATCAAGTACAGAGAGTGCTGTTGACTTTCAGAACCCCCAAAATACCCACAGTGCTCCTCCAATGGAGATCCTTTTAGGATAGCAAAGGGATCTTCCCAGCAAGAGTTTTTAGAAACACCTGCGTGTTCCTATTCCCGACATCGCAGAAATTCAGAACCCCAACAGTGACCAGCGTGGAGAGCTTACCATCGAGAACCAGGCCAACTTGATGAAGAAGCAACAACTATCCCAAACAAAGATATCCAAGACACCAAAGAAAGTGAAGAGGGAAACTGCCACCTAAGTAATTCATTGGAAGAAGATCTAATTAACTCTTTTCCTGGCCTTTCAGTGGCCGTACAACTAGCCATTATAGCAAGAATGGACTGGATGTGCATCCAGCTTCAAAGTTTAATGGAATCTCCATCAGCTCCCCATCCTACAAAATGCACTAGCTAATGATTCTCTTCCACCCCATCCCTCAACGATGCCGTCAGTACCACCTAGCAAGCATGCAATAAAGTGCACTATCCACAATGAGCCAGTTCCCACAACTCGGATGTTGGAGCAAGATCAGGAAAGTCATCTCAGCTCCTGCCCTATTCCACGTCCGCAGGACTATCAAGTGGCAAAGGGGAACAACTGCATTTTTCATGACATAGGAGGGGAGCTGGAAAGAATCTCCAAGGACTGACAATTAAAAATTCTGTCTTGGAATGTGGGAGGATGGCACAATAAACTCCATAACCCTGATTTCTTCAAACTTTTAAGACAATTGAATGTAGCGTTTCTCCCTAATAAGCCTTCAAGGCTTTAGAATATTTGCTAGCGCTGCAGTTAAGTCCCACCACAAAGGCCAAGGGAGTGGCGGTCTTGCAGCACTTTTTAATGTAGATTTAAAAGCAGAAATCCAAGTAATTGATAGCATCTGCCCCCACTACATACAACCATTATTGGTCAAGGGCCAGCAAGTAGGCAACGTCTTGTGCGTCAATGTATATTTGCTCCCCAGACGCAATAAAACGCAAGACAAGGAGAAAATATGGGACCAGTTTGTTACCACACTATATCACTTATTGGCTCAATGCCGTAATTTAAAAATAATCTTATGTGGGGATTTCAACACAAGGAGTGGCCCAGGCCATTTAGCACCCCAAGCAAAACTAGATGCACAGGCTGCTGAATGTGCTTCCTTACTAGATCGTCGATCCTCAGACCCCGTAGTTAACAGGCCCAGGTCTAAGACTCCTTGAATTATTAGCCCTATACAACTTGTACATCTTAAATGGGACTAAGTACGACTCTTCTGATGGGTCCTCCACATACTTATCTTCACTCTATGCGAGTACAATCAATTACATAGCAATTTCCTCCAGCCTACTGATTCAAGGGAACAACTTTAGAGTGAGGGATAGTAGCTTAAGTGATCATTGCCCATTAGAACTAATTTTAAATTTTAGCAACCAAATCTTCTTAACCGCAACATCTGATCCTACTGAAGAGCTATCTCCTGGTCACAGGAGACGTAGATAGATGGAACGTTTGTATAACACAGTTGCACAAGCTCTTGAGGGTACGGAACTCAGAGTTAGTTGTCAATCTCTTTTACAGTCAGACTCCAATGTCATTCATTACTATGAAGATATAATTCTTACCCTAAAACCCCTGTTGACTAACTATGGACCTCCTAAACAACACATCCACCCCAATAATGTTTGGTTCAATCAGGAATGTAGGGATTTTTAAAAAAAAGCTAGCCAGACAAATGAAACATACCCGACGATATAAGGATCAGAAACTAATACAACAATTAATTAAGTCCAGAACTCAATATAAAAACTTACTTAAAACTAAAAAACAGGCCCATACCAAGCAATTATGGGAAGAACTGGCACAGGCAGTAAGGGGGAGGGAGAAACTCGCTTTTGGGAGTTAGTTTCATTTGGGCTTGGAAGAACACTCACTCAAATAGACACCCAAATCTCAGGAAACTCTCGGCTTAGCCATTTTTCTGCCATTTATCAATCCCCTACCTCTCAGACTGGGTCCACAGAAATAAAGAAATGGGCCTTTAATTGCAATCTGCAAACACTACCAAATTGGCCAGCAGTAACTGTGGCTGAGGTCGAAAACTTAATTTCCTCCTTAACTTTAGGTAATTCCCGTGGAGAAGATTCAATTCCCACAGACCTGATTAAAGACTTTCCCAAGTGGTGGGCCCCATTTTTTGCCAAATTATTTACCCAAATAAATAACTCTGGACTATTTCCTGCTGGGTGGAAAACCAGCATAGTGGTCCCCATCCACAAAAAAGGTGATAAGGCGATCCCAAGTAATTATCACCCAATATCTCTCCTTGACACAGCAAACTATACAGAAAATATCTATTAAAGAAGTTGTAGGAATGGGCTATAGATAACCACATTCTACACCCTCACCAAGCAGGCTTTCGTAGAGGCCAAAGTACAACAGACCACTGTCTCACACTTTACCAAGTAGCCTATTCGGCAGTGAAAGGTCCAGCCAAAGCCCTATATGTGGTATTTGTAGATTTATTCTGTAGACAGAGACCTTTTATGGGAAAAACTTGGGAAGACAGATATAGATAAAAGACTCTTAGCACTGATCCGTGAATTGTATTCTGGCACGCTTGCAAAGATCAGAGTGGGCACCTCTGGTTCTCTGACCAGAGAAGTCCCTACGGTAAGAGGGGTAAAGCAGGGATGCGTGCTAGCTCCCTTACTTTTCAACTTATTTATCAATGACATTGTAGAAAGACTGTCTGACCAGAAATTTGTTGCACCCTCACCTAATAATCAGAAGATCTCCCTACTGTTATATGCAGATGACATGGTCTTGATTTCCTTAACCAGAGTGGGTCTGAGGAAGTTGCTGAATGGTCTGGGGGACTATTGCTCAGAAGAAAATTTGAAAATAAATTACACTAAAATAAAAGTGGTCTTCCGTAGAAGGCCAAAAAAAAAAAATTCATGGTGCATACATGGCATCCCAGTTGAACAATGCAAAACTTACAAATATTTGGGCATGACTTTCCATGAATATCTGAACTGGAATGCCCACATAGCTTTAACAAAAACAGCAGCTCTCAAGACCATAGGTGCAATAACGGGATTTTTCCACAACGAGGGTGGCAACCTCATAGACCCAGGCATTAAGATTTAAATTAGCAAGGTCATCCCTCAAATACTCTATGGAGTTGAAGTATGGACATGGCAAGATCAAACCCTTTCCAAGCTGGAAATAATCCAAAACAATTTTATGAGGCGCATCCTGGCACTCCCAAAGGGGACACCAGCAGCCATGATGCGAGCTGAGCTTGGATTACCCTCAATAAGGGCTCGTGCACATGTTATAATCTTGAAACTTTGGAAGAAACATCAGCTAGTTGGTACTAGCACTTTTAGCAATTCTAGCTTCCATATCTTGCAAGCTAATGACCCAGCCCGTCTAACCATGCTATCCAACATCATTGCAAAATACACAATCCCAGATGACTTATCATCCCCTTCAGGTAACAACCAATGTTCCCTCTAAGCTGTGGAGTCTTGTGAGCAAAAATTCTCCTCTGTGAGCCACTGGCATTAAAGTTGTGAGCAAACGATTTGGCTGCTGCATAAGTTAGTCTGCTCTGGAGCCATCCTGGCTGAGCGAAGACAAAAAATTGTGAGCCGGAAGCTAAAAAAATGTGAGCTAGCTCGCACTAACTCAGCTTAGAGGGAACATTGGTAACAACTTACATTTGCAGTGCTGGGTCTACAATGAAGATACCACTCTAGAGCCTCCTATCTGGCTCTTATTTCAATATATAGCATAAGAAGGGCACTCAGTGCTCTTTGCTTTCAGACCATGCCATCTGAGCTGTTAAAAGGACGACACCTTAAAACCCCGCATGATCAACCTATCTGTTCGTGCAGGATTTTGGTAGAAGATCTAACACATTACATCCTAGAATGCCCTCTGTATACTGGTCCTACAATCAAATTTCTTAACCCAATTCTAACAACTTTACAATTCTCATCAGGCATTGAAATAGTAACCTTTTTGCTTTCAGATGTCAATCCGACTATCTCCTATAGAAAGGCACTCTATGCTCATGCTGCAAGGAAAATTAGAGATAAGGTTATGAAAAGACTGTACTTTTAGAATGTGCTATTTAAGAAGCCTGATTCTGAAATCTATATTCTTACTTCGTTTATATATTTTAATTTTAATATATTGCTAATTTTGTACCGTTTTTATAGTTTATATTGTGATGGCCAGTGGCCATATGCAATAAACCTTACAGCAACTGATCTTTGATCCTAACTCACCAGAGTTCTGGCATCAAATGACGGTTGGTCTTGGGCAAGGCTCCCAACTGAAAAGCCCGGCCAGGTTCCGAGCCAGCATCACAATGGGTTCTGGAGTTTTCCAGTTGTGGAGAATCCATCCCTTCAAATGTTGCTCTGGTAACCCACAAAACGAAAGGAAGGGGCTTTCCAGCAGCTGACTCTTGAAGGGAAGCAAACCGGCCTTTCAGATTGTTTCACATTGACCAGAAATCACTTCCCAATCGATATCACTAGTGAAACAAGGCATGCACCGTTCCTTTGGGGGTGGACCCAGTCCGGAATGCGATAGCTCTCCTGCCCATATCTTCCCACAGCCATTGACAGGGATACAAGAGGTACCATTGAGGCCCTGTCTGGCTAAGCAGAAAATCCCTCCGAGGCATCCTGGAGAACACAGTAGCCTCAGTAGAGGGAGAGAGAGAGCAAGCTCCATTTCTCCTCCTGACTGCAAACTATTGGACAGCGTTAATTGGCTGCAGCTCAGGTTTTGGAGGACTTTTCTAACATTGAAGTCAGTAGGGGGACTGTTTTTTTCCTGAGGAGACTATAAACAAAGTTTACAACAGAAGAAGAGCCATGCTGGATCAGACCCAAGGCCACCTAGCCCAGCGTCCTGTTGTGCCTCTGGTACTGGGGGGAGAAGAGATTCACCGTGGTCAGTAGCCATTCTGACGAGTAGCCACTGATAGCCCTGTCCACCATGAATTGGTCCGCTCCCCTTTTAAAGTCTTCCTCGTTGGCAGCCATCAGACCATCCTGTGGCAGCGAGTTCCACAGTTTGACTATGCGTTGTGTGAAGACCTTCCTTTTGCATATCCCCCGTCTCCCACTGTTCAGCTTCGGTGTCTGACCCTGGGGGGTTCTGGTATTACCGGAGAGGGGTTTGCCTCTTTGCTGCCCTCTCCAGCTTTATGGACCTCTGTCACATCTCCCCTTACTCAACTTTTTTTCTGAGCTAAAAAGCCTCAGAGTTTTAACCGGTCCTCACAGGGCAAGCTATTCCTAGCCCCTTGATCATTTCTGTACCTTTTCGAACTCAACAGTATCTTTTTCCGGCTACCGTAACCAGAACTGTACACATTATGCCAAGAGAGCTCTCACCACGGATTCATATAAGGACAGTCTGATAGTGGCAGTTTCGTTCCCTTCTCTGTTTCTACTTATGGCCAGCGTGGAATTTGCCTTTTTGCCAACAACTGCACAGTGGGTCAACATTTTCATTTGGCTATCTGCTACCACCCCAACCCGTAAGGTTGCCAACCTCCAGGTGGATGCTGCTATAACCAATTACGTGAAACTCCGAAAATGGGCTGCCTTCCAGAGACTCCCAAATCATGTGACAGTTACACCAGTAAGAATTAGCAACTGAAACTCTATTGAGAACAATACAACACTGTAGTCAATTGCAACATCAGTATCAATAAATTCACAAAAATAACAAGATTCCAGTTGCCAACAGACCAAATAGGATATAGTTAAACAATCAAACTGTCAGATGGCAGAAACATCATATACACTAGGGAACAATAACCTTCAAACTTGCAGTTACAATAACAATACAAAGTAATACATTCAGACATAACAATCACAATAAGAAGAAATAACAACAATGAGTAATACATTCAGAGATGCCGGTAAAAGCGATACAAGGTCCCGGTATAATTCCCTCGTTTCTTTCAGAGTTCTTCCTCAGTCGCTATGACAGAGGAAAAAAATCTGTATTGAATGAAACAATGAGAAAAACTTTTCCAGCCTCCCACAGGAGTAACCTTGATGATAACCTCCTGGTCTCCCGTCTGGGATAACACACTTACAAATTCATCAACAAGGAACATGTCCTCCACAGTCAATGCAGCACAGCCTGCTAACAGTTCAAAAGTGGAACGCCTGGAGAGCTCCCAGAATTTGAAATCTAGCTTCCTTTCCGATGCCTCTGACAAAGTGGGCGTGCCCACAAAAGCTCATACCTTGAAGTTGTTGGTCTTAAAGGTGCCCCCCTGGACTCTGAATTTGTTCTGAGAGATCTCCCGATGAGAGAGATCTGTTCCCCTGAAGAAAATGGCAGCTTTGGAAGGGGCACTCGATGGCATCATCCCAGACCCCACCCCACACATCTCCAGGAATTTCCCAACCCAGAGCTGGCAACCCTAACCTCAAGACCCCTTTCTCAGTCTGTTGCTGCCACCTCAGGTTCCATCAGTGTCATTGTGCAACTTGGATTTTTTTGCCCCAGTGTGCCTCTGTTCCCCCTGGCTCACGGTGAATCTCAGGTGCCATCTGAATGCCATCCCCCCCCAGTTTGGAGAGATCCCTCAGGGAACTTTGTCTCACCAGACAACCCAGGCTATGAACATGGAATCATCCCAGACTTCTAGTCCTGATGAAGATGAAGGTGTGTGCAGAAGAGGTGGGTGATGCTGAAACCTAAGATTCCAGCCACGTGCAGAAAGGTTGCACTCTCTCCCCCTCCACTAACGGAAGTGTTGTTCTTGTGGTGAGAAACAGTCAGTGGCTACGAGCCCCGCTGTGTTGTTCATTATCCAAAACGGATCCTTCTCTCTAGCTTTTTGTGTCAGCTGACATTTGACAGCTGACAGTTGAGGAGATCCAGTCCACCTGAGCAATGATGGCTTGTTGTTACTCTCAGAGTGCAATCCTACGCGATGTGAGTGCAGTCAAAGTCAATTTCAGTGGGCCTTGAGCAGAATGAGCCTGTCTAGGATCGCCTGCTGGGCCACCGGAACCTGCCTTACACTCCACCTGCCTGGATGACAGCAGCAACGGGGGTTTTTTTGCAGCCCTAACTTTGCCCACAGCAAAGAGCCCGGAGTTGACTGAAGAAGATGGCTAAGGGGGCTTTTAGAATATTGGGGCCCACGATGGATCCATTCTGACTTGCTTCCCATCCAGACTCTTTTGGGAAGGGTAAAATTCCTCCAACGATAGACCCTGTTTTCGTTTCCTTCTGTCTCTCTTGCCTTTTCCAAATAGACAGGTTGTTTTTCCTCCTTCCCTCCGAGTTGTATGGATCTCTGACGGGACAATCCCAGCTTTGTAGGCCATATCTCTCAAAGCCTTTTGCCCGAGTCCTTTCACCCAGTCCTACAGTGTATTGTGCGGCTTACAGAATTAAGTTCATTTGTTCCCTGATATAAGAACACTGCGATTCAGTTCAGATTTTACAAAAAAATTAGGGCTGCCAACCTCCAGGTGGCACCTGGAGACCTCCCGCTCTTACAATTGATCTCCAGATGACCGAGATCAGCTCCCCTGGAGAAAACGGCTGCTTTGGAGGGTGGACTCTATGGCATTATACCCTGCCGAGGTCCTTTCCCTCCCTCAGCTCCATCCCCAAAATCTCCGGGTATTTCCCAACCCAGAGCTAAACTAACTGATTTGTCTGTATGTGGCCACTCTGCTAACTCCGGTTAGTCAGGGTCCATCAAGCCAAGATCAGAAGATGGTTTGATTTAGCCCCAGTTAGACCTTGTGATGGTTTTGCATCATCTTCGAACACAGACATCCTGGCGTAACCTTTGTTTGATTGGGGTTTGTTCCACATCAGCACCATCCTAGGCCCCGCAACTAGCCTTTCTGAAGGAAGATCAGGATTTGAGTAATTGTCAGTGAGATGGTTTCACAGTTGTGGGGTTAACACAAACTGTGCTTCTATGTGATGTCTACACCGAGCCTAAGTCCTCAGTACAACAGCAGGAAGGATACGTGCAAATAAGTGCCAAGTGCCTGTTTCTCTGTCTGAAAGGTCCCGTCAAGGTGTTTTCAGCCACATCATCTGTACAGAGATAGTGGCACTCCTGGCTCCAGCAGCTCAGAGAAATATGCACAAATATGCACACATTGGTGTGTATTTCCTCCTCTTGGTTTGGCTTTATTTATCTATACTTTCTTACTTATGAAGAGAAGAAGAGGAGATTGGATTTATACTCTGCCCTTTACTACCCAAAGGAGTCTCAGAGCGGCTTACAATCCCTTTCCCTTCCCTCCCCACAACAGACACCCTGTGAGGGGCTGAGAGAGCTCTCTTGAGAACTGTCCTTGAGAGAAAAGCCCTGAATGAACTTTTTAAAAAATATATTACTTTTTCAAACTTGATAACAACAACAACCAAATCAAAAGTGCAATTATATCAAATTTACAATTAAGTAGAACTGAGACAGAACAAACATTGTACAATTAGAGTCATACATAGGTTGCAGACTTTGTCACATGTAATGGAGTACATCATAGCATTTGTGAGGAACCTTATAAGCCAATGGTATATGCTGAAAGAACTTATGACTGACCCAAGGTCACACCAGCAGCTGCATGTGGACAAGTGTGGAATGAAACCCGGTTCTCCCAGATTAGAGTCCGCACTCTTAACCACCACACCAAACTGGCTCAATAATACCCTGCCTTTCTCCCCCGTGGGGACCCAAAGCAGCTTACATCATTCTCCTCTCCTCCATTTTATCCTTACAATGATCCTGGGAGGTAGGTTAGGCTGTGAATTTGTGAAGCTGCCTTATACTGAATCAGACCCTTGGGTCCATTTGGTGCCTACTCAGGCTATCGGCAGCTCTCCAGGGTCTCAGGCAGAGGTATTTCACATCACCTACTGCCAGATCCTTTAACCGGAACTGCCGGGGATTGAACCTGGGACCTTCTGCACACAAAGCAGAGGCTCTTCCACTGAGCCAGCTTCCGTGGCAGAGTGGGGACTTGAATCTGGGTCTCCCAAGTCCTAGTCAGCACTCTTAATCACAGAACCACACTTGCTTGTAGGACTGCCAAGTCTTCTGTCCTGGCCAGAGAAGCCTTCAGCCTGGAGGCTAGGCAGATCACTCTGGGGCAACAGAAAGGGAATCCTGTGCATGGCCAGTGGGGAAGGGCCAGAGTTTGGTTCTTCGCTGCATCCACTTGGGGGACGGCTACCCAAGCCTGTCCCCAGTGAGGCATGACTACTAGCCAAGCCCTCTCTGAGGGATAGCAGTGGCCGTCAGCAGCCTGGAAACCTGCTCGAGTGAGGGGTGAATGGGTGAGGCTGGTCAGGACCTGAACACTTGGATTTGTTTCTGAGTAAACATGCATTGGATATTGGGCTGAATCCTGTGGATCCATCCCACTAGCGAAGGTGTTTTCCTCCAGCAGAAGGAACCTTCCCCTGGCACAAGGGGTTCAGACAGTGCTTGTGCTAGCAGAATGGATTCACGGGATCCCAATGGAACTGTTAGAAAGGCCTAAAGATAGTTTAAGTAGCTTTTGTGTTCAGTAATGCTTCCTTCTCTTCCTTGCTCATTTTCTTTTCCTGCTTCTGGTCACTTGGGGGCTTGTATCCATGTACACCCATGTGTAAGATTGTCACATAGAGGTTACATTAATTTATACATGCAGGTGTTTCCTTTGGTGCCATTGAAAGTAGCCCTAACCCTATGGCCGATTTTTCCTTCCCTCACGAATAATTCCTCCCCCACCCCAACATTCCACTTACTTTTGAAAATAAACAAGAGTCTCATTTAACTGCAGTATTTGCCCTCCAGGTAGGATTTAATTCACTGTTGTATGTTCCTGTATATACATTTTAGTTCTCCTGAAAGCCACATCTCGCCAAACAATATCTTCTCTGAAGTCCTTCGTGGAAACATCCCTTCTAGCTTTTGTGATGTTAGTTTATTTTGAATGCAACGATGCTCTTTTTCAGCTATTATTTTAAAACTTTCCATGGCAAGCATTTTTTTCCTTTAAAAGAGAAAAACCTCTAAGAAGGATTAGGACAAGGGCTCTAGTTTTGGAACCTCGAGTAAGGTAGCGACTTCATTCTGTGCAAGGCCACCGTGTCTTTTACGGCAGCAGAAACAAAACTACAAGAAACCCCTTTCCCCGTGTGGAAATGCAGCGATCATGCCACGCACTCCCGCTTGTGCATACTTTAAAGGCGCAGGGACCACACCACCACTGGTGGAGCCAGTTTGGTGTAGTGGTTAAGTGCACAGACTCTAATCTGAGAGAACCGGGTTTGATTCCCCACTCCTCCACTTGCACCTGCTGGTGTGACCTTGGGCAGTCAATAATTCTGTCAGAGCTGTCCTTGAAAGGGCAGTTTCTATCAAAGCTCTCTCAGCCCCACCTACCTCACAGGGTGTCTGTTGTGGGGTGGGGAAGGGAAAGGAGTTTGTAAGCCACTCTGAGTGAAGGGCAGGGTATAAATCCAGTCTCTTCTTCTTCTTTAAAGAAACCCGGAGTACAATCCTAGACAAAGCTATTCCTTTTTAAGCCCACTGATTTCAGTG
>NW_015174895.1:205058-214790 GCF_001447785.1 Gekko japonicus | reverse complement strand
TTCCCTACCAACATCTTTGTAACTTAAGAGTTACAGTGGGAACCAACCTTTCTGCCAGCCGCGTTACCAACAGCCTCGAACATCTGGCAGTGGTGTAGAAGCACCCCATTCACAGTAGATCCCTTGTAGCTTTGGGTACGTATGGGGCCCTTGGCTGCCTTTTAGGAGAAACACTGGTAAACATACTTATACCCACACTTGTTTTATGATAAGGGTTGTTTTTTCCCCGTGGCTTCCCAAAAAACTCAGTATTTAAATTAAAAAGCTATGCTCAGTAAGGCAGTTTTTGTTATCTGTTTTGCATTATCTTGTTACAAAAACATTCCACCAGACAGAACCCCTCAAAGCATATAATTTGATCTCATTACAGCCCAGCTAAGGAGGAATCCGTAACTCGTTACATGCCCTTTCAACAAATTTAGGTCTTATTTTTCCTCAACTTTACTTGCCAACATGCCTATTTAAAAGAGCAAAATCTAATTAAGTTAATAGAAACTGTTAATTTACCTTAAGCAGAAATGCATCTGCGACAAGCAGCTGCAAATATGGAGTAGTTATTTTGAGCGCGGAAAGGCCGTGACAATTTTAATAGGCAAGACATTTTAATATGCAGAAACTCCTACTACGTATTACATATAATGAAGGGGAAAATTGCTCTGGAGCCACTACTTAGGGAGGATTAGAAGGTTATCCGTTTGACAGTTTTTCAAGATGATGAGCCCAATTTACTGAGAAATTCCATGTGTGCACCATAGGAATAAATGGGAGCACCACTGTGTTCTGGCCTCTTGAAAATCAGGCGTCTGTTCTTATCGACCTTTAAAAATCCTTGTGACATCTCTGTCTGCTTTTACTCTTTTGTTTGTGTTTTATTTATTTATTTAATTGTTCAAAACATCTTTTGTTCTGTCTTTCCATTCGATTGCAGTCCCCTTTATCTATAAAATGGGGGATTTTTCTCCCATTTTGTAGGAATATTGCTAACAATACAAAACTGTTCCTTTCTGCAATTCAGTTTGGATCCACTAGAAAACTTCTGCGTGCACAAGGGTTTTTGCACAAGTGAAAGTGTGGGGAAAATGCACTCCAGCTCCTTGGACTAAACCAGGGGTCATTTCGTAGAAAAAGAGATGCAGGAGCTCATTAGCATAACTTATTAGCATAACTTATTTGCATATGCCACACCCCCTGACATCACCAGAAGTGTGTCAGAAGGCAACACCCACCACTCAGGATCCACTGGACTGTTTTGGATTGCTAGCTATTGAGGGGGGGACAACGCGCAGATCTGCCCTCACCGAGGAGGGAGAGCTTGTACCTGAAGGGCGGGGGCTCTGCAACTTACCTGGCTGCTTCTTGCTCCTCGTGGCCCGACTGAGGGCTGCTGGGAGCAGGGGGCGGGGCTTGTTGCATGTGCCCGCCCACTGGTCTCCTTACTGCCGGAGCTCCGCTCCTGTGCGCTCCCGCAGGAAATGACCCCTGGACTAAAGTAAACATATATTAGTTGCTGTAAATTTTCCGGGTTGTGTGGCCGTGGTCTTGGCATTGTAGGCTCTACATCTGACAATAGCACTGCACTGGGGTCATATGAGAAAAGCGCAGCTCCTCCAAGGGTCGCAGGACGCCTGGGCTCAGCTACACAGGCAGGGACTCCCAGGACTCCTCCGTCACCGGCTCCATCTTGCCCAGGCAGCTCACACGTGGGGGAAATCCACAGCAACTAATGAACTCTGGCTGTGAAAGCCTTCGACAACATATTAAACATATATTCTGAGTCGTTTTTCCGCTTGTGCAAGATGTTAACACAAGCCATTTCTGGGCGCGATAAAGATATAGGAATGAAAGTTCTAGATGTTGTAGAAAATCTTGCACAAGCAGAATGGTGCTAAGTCTGTACACTGCTAGATGCTAGCCAATCCAAACCTTACCCTCCCACAGTTGCTGAATATATTTTTTTTTTACAATGCATTGCAATTACAGCACAATGGCATTTGTTTTCCAAACACAGCTGCCTTTTATGACCGGGAGGGAAACACTTGCAAGGTCATAGAACCATTCACCTGTTAATAGCAGCTGGAACACCCTAAACTCATTCTCGGAGGCTGAGTCTGCGCCAGTGGACTTGCACATATCTATGGGAGGCCAGAATATGCTGATCTGTGCCAAATGGACCGACGCGGCTTTTGAGCTATCCTTTCAAACATGAAGTTGTCAAAATAGGGAAGGGATGGTTATGTTAAAATCCACAGATTTTGATTTGCATATGTGATTTAAACTTTCACAGATCTAGTGCTGTCATTACATTGTTTTAAATACACTGGATTAAGTTCATTCATTCCATTGCTAGTCATGAAGTATTAAGCAGTCCACCTTACCCTCCCACAGTTGCTGAATATATTTTTTTTTTACAATGCATTGCAATTACAGCACAATGGCATTTGTTTTCCAAACACAGCTGCCTTTTATGACCGGGAGGGAAACACTTGCAAGGTCATAGAACCATTCACCTGTTAATAGCAGCTGGGACACCCTAAACTCATTCTCGGAGGCTGAGGCTGCACCAGTGGACCTGCACATATCTATGGGAGGCCAGAGTATGCTGATCTGTGCCAAATGGACCAACGCGGCTTTTGAGTTATCCTTTCAAACATGAAGTTGTCAAAATAGGGGAGGGATGGTTATGTTAAAATTCACAAATTTTGATTTGCATATGTGAGTTAAACTTTCACAGATCCAGTGCTGTCATCGCCTTAAAAACTAAGAGCAGAACTACACAGTGCTAGTAAACGTTTTTCCCAAGCAGGTATATACTGTTAACATAAATGCAGTGGCCATTTACAGATGAGATTCAGTCAGAATTAGAAATACAGTGAGGATTCTCTCATATACAAACCATCTTTTCCCAGTTGTCTTGAAGCTAAAACCAAAAACCAAGAGGGGTTTTTTTAGGGAAGAATTACTTGGTTCGGTTTAGGTTAATTTGATCTTTCTTAGCCATTGATTCTCTCTTGCACATGACTTTCTTGTCCCCATTTTAGTATTATTTTAATTAATTCAATTGTGTTACTGAATAATGGCTTTGATCCTCCCACCAAAAACATCTGGAAGGATTTCCTTCAGTGGAGCACCACTTTCTCACACACACCCCACCTCCAGTCCAGGAATAGCATGAGAGGGGGGAATTGGTGAAAATTGTCCCCCTTCCATCAGTAGAAATCTTCTACTGGAATGGGCCAGAGATGTCTTCTGCATAGATCATGTCTGTGACCTCTGATCTTCCATTCTTATTCCGCTACCTCCCCCCACAAAAATCCACCTTAAGCAGTTCACCTCCTCACTAATAAAGCATGGTGTTCTTCTGGGCCCAGTAGGTCTTGTCAAGAAATGTTTGCTCCTTGGTAAATGTTGGCTCATTGTTCAGAAGGAAAGGGAAAGAAAGAAACTTCCCTAAATTATATAGGAAAGTGTGCAGTCTGTCCTTGTCAAGGGAGTTGCGTATCTCTAATTATGTCTTCTCTCTGTACCAGGTTCCGGTTTAGCGGTCGCATCCTTGGCTTGGCCCTTATTCATCAGTACCTTCTGGATGCTTTCTTCACAAGGCCGTTCTACAAAGCCCTGTTAAGGCTGTGAGTATTTGCATCTCACGAGAGAGAGCTTCCTGCAGGTTTGATGCAGACATTTTCTCTTTTGAAGGGGAAGGGATTGTTTTTGAAGGCCTCTTAAAGGGCATATTCAACTATGCTGCCCTAACTCTGTGTAAGCTAAGGCTGTATTCTTATGCAAAACTCACCTGGAAGTAACACCATGGAACCTACACACATAGATATAACTCTGGTCTGTATGATACTCACCACAGCGAGATTTCTGTTTTCATGCACCTTATTTGTTCATTTAGAAAACCCCACGCCATCCATTTGGCATGCTGAGTTGTAAACTTGCCAAGTCAGGCACCCACCTAGGCTTGCCAACCTCTAGGTTTGGCCTGGAGATCTCCTGGAATTGCAGCTGAACTCCAGGTTTTGGAGATCAGTTCTCCTGGAGGAAATGGCTACCTTGGAAGGTGGACTGTATGGCGTCATACCCCGTTGAGGTCCCTACCCTCTCCAAACCCTGTGTCAGCAATACAGTTCAAATTCTAAAGCATCTGCAGTCATGGAAACTACCTACCCACCTATGTGTCTGTGTGGTTCTCCTTCAAAATAATAGTTTCTATCATTTAGACTTCATGGAATATCAAACTGCTGGAACTCAGGTAGGGGCGGTAAAACATTGCAGTGGACATTTTTTAAAAATTCTTTACGCCACACGATGTATATGGTCCTTTGCAATGGTCAACATTGGTGGCAAATACAGTTGCCAAACATCACACCGGCAATGCTCCCTCTAAGTGGTGGAGTCCTGTGAGCAAAAAATTCCACTTTGTAAGCTGTTGGCATTTAAGTTGTGAGCGAGGGAGCCATCCTCCCTGAGCTAAGACAAAAATGTGTGAGCTGGAGGCTAAAAAATTGTGAGCTGGCTCACACTAACTCAGCTTAGAGGGAACACTGCACACCAGGCCTGAGACTGCACTCTTTTTGCAAGGAACCACATGCAGCACCCCGGAGCCAGTTCAAGGTATTTGGTCAGCCCACGCAAGCTCCGCCCATTGACTCCTCCCATGCTACGTCTGAGCCAGGCCCCTGAGGTTGCAGCCAGCCAGTAGTGACACAAGTGCGGGAGCTGGCGTGACCTAGTGAAACTGCGCAGGGGCGGAAGGGATACGACCCTTATCTACAGCACAGCCGCTCCCCCATCCAAACTGGGGCCACACACGGCTGCTGTTTGACTTTAAAAACCACAGGGGAAGATCTAATCGCAGGTAACCCAGCATCTCATCTCATCTCACGGGACCCTAACGTTCAAATTAAATTAGACTCCGTGAGTAGGAACCGAAGGGTAAGTGCGCCGTTTGTGGTGCTGGGTTGGATCCAGCCAGCTTTTTTCACTCCGTCTCACCCATTTCCTTCCCATACTACTGCCCCCGTCCCACACGGCTTCTTTGCAGGTCTCCTGATTCTCAGCATAGCCCTTTTGGTAGCCAGAGAGCACCTCTCTATCCTTGTTCACCCACAGAAAAGGGGGTTGGATCTGTTTATCGGGAGGAATCTGAAGCAGCTTCTATAGCAACAACTTTTGAAAATGCAAATAACTTCTGAAAAACTTTTGAAATCTTTGACTGATCAAAGTGCTTGGGCTATAGGTATCCACACTGAAAACACTTTCAATTTGTCTGGTTTTCGTAGTGAACTGAGCCTAGTCCCACAGTGTGGAGTAGAAGCAGGGAACAAGTATTTTGGAATAAACAGCAAGGTTTTAGATAAGTAAATGAACCGGTGAAGATCTAATGAGACAGTGTTAGCTAGAATTAGATCCATGAGCTTAAGCAGAGCTTCCCTGTTGTCAGCGAATGACAGGGGAATATATTCCGTGTGCATTCACAGCATTCCATCTGTCACTGTGATTAAAATTTGAGAAGAGCTTTGTTGGATCAGATCGAAAGGACCAGCCTCTGGTTTCAAACAATGACCATCCAAGTGCCTTTTGGAAGCTCACGAGCAAGTTCCTTTTGGAAGCTCACGAGCAAAGTATGAAAACAACAGATCTCCCATGCTGTATATTCCTAATATCTGGCATTCTGTCTGAGGTATACGGCTTGTGAACATGGAGGTTCTATTGCACTGTCATGGCTCCTTGCTGTCAATTGGCTTGACTTCTAGTCAGCCATAGGGCACCTATACGCATGGTAGACTTTGAGTGGCATCTTCTGTGAATTACAGGCCTTGAACGATAAGGATAGTGATAATATATACCGTGTTCTTTGTGCAATCAGGCCATGTGACCTAAGTGATTTGGAGTACCTGGATGAAGAGTTCCATCAGAGTTTACAGTGGATGAAAGACAACAACATCACCGATATCCTGGATCTCACTTTCACAGTTAACGAGGAAGTGTTTGGACAGGTAAATGTATCAGCTGCAGGAGAGTTCAGCTACAGGAGAGCTCGAAAACATACCTGAAACAGATAAACAGGGAGAACCCTGTAATCTACTTATAAGATCGAGGTGTTGATGAAATGTGTAGAGAGCAAGAGGGTGGCAGATGGTGAGAATTGGGGGGGGGACGGACAAAAAGCAAAGCAGATTGGCTGAGCTGAGCAAAAAAATAAGTAAAACTAGGAGAGAGGCAAAGGATATGGGAGGCTTAGGAGACTCAAGATGTTGGACTGTATGCTAATTGTGGAAAGCAAATAAGAGAGAGAAGTTAATAGTGGGTTGACTCTAAAGATGTGATTTCAGTTCATGCTTACATATGTCGCTTCCTAGGCAACAGTAGTTAAGAACATAAGAGAAGCCAATGTTGGATCAGGCCAATGGCCCATCCAGTCCAACACTCTTACAGTGGCCAAAAATACTAATTGCCATCAGGAGGTGCACCAGTGGGGCCAGGACACTAGAAGCCCTCCCACTGTTGCCCCCCCCAAGCACCAAGAATACAGAGCATCACTTGCCCCAGACCGAGAGTCCCTATCTATACCTTGTGGCTAATAGCCACCGATGGACCTCTGCTCCATATGTTTATCCAATTCCCCCTTGAAGCCATCCATAATTGTAGCAGCCACCACCTCCTGTGGCAGTTAATTCCGTGTGTTAATCACTCTTTGGGTGAAGAAGTACTTCCTTTTATCCGTTTTAACCTGACTGTTCGGCAATTTCATTGAGTGCCCACGAGTTCTTGTATTGTGGGAAAGGGAGAAAAGGACTTCTTTCTCCACCTGCTCTGTCCCACGTGCATAATCTTGTAACCCTCAATCACGTCACCCCTCAGTTTCTCCAAGCTGAAGAGCCCCAAAGCGCTTTAACCTTTCATCATAGGGAAAGTAGGAAACAGATGACTTGTCTCTTGCTCATTCTCCGGTGAGCTCTGAGTGGTGTGCATGGGATCTGGTGATGGAAAGGGCCGTCGAGTTGCAACCTGTGGTGACCAATGTTCCCTCTAAGCTGTGGAGTCTTGTGAGCAAAAATTCTACTTTGTGAGCTCCTGGCATTAAGGTTGTGAGTGAGTGATTTGGCTGCTGCATAAATCAGTCTGCTCTGGAGCCGTCCTTCCTGAGCTGAGATAAAAATGTGTGAGCTGGAGGCTAAAGAACTGTGAGCTAGCTCACACTAACTCAGCCTAGAGGGAACACTGGTGATGACCCCCGTAGGGTTTTCAAAGCAAGAGATGCAGAGAGCTGGTTTGCCATTGCCTGCCTCTGAGTAGCAATCAGGGACTTCCTTAGTGGCCTCCCATCTAGTTACTAACCAGGGCCAGCCTTGCATTATCGTCTGTGATCTGACAAGATGGGGCTAGCCGGGTCAGGGTGCACAGGAGCTGGGCCCCTCCTTTATCTTCACAACAACCTTACGAAGTGAGTTGGTTGAGGGAGAGCCCGCAGTCACCCACTGGGCTTCAGAAATGAACAAGAACAGGGCTATTGTTGGGCAGGAACACACAGGAACGGAGTTCCGGCTGGCTCCTGAGTTGGCCACGCCCAGCAGGAACTCATTAGCATAACAGGCCACACCCAACAGCAGACACTCATTAGGATTGGCTACATTAGGGGTGTGTGACCTAACATGCAAAGGAGTTCCTGCTACAAAAAAAGGCCCTGGGTTTTGACAACAAACAAGGTAAACAGAATAAGAAGCAAAAGGTGGGTGTGGCTGGATGACCACACTTCTGGTAACATGGGGGTGTGGCCTAATATGCTAATGAGCTATGCTCTCCTGAGTGTGGCTGGATATGCTAATGAGTTTCTGTTGTTGGGTGTGGCCTGTTATGCTAATGAGTTCCTGCTGGGCTGTTTCTACAAAAAAAGCCCTGAACAAGGAAGAGCATAAACCTCCTCAGCAAGGGCGGCTCAAGGTATTTTATCACCCCAGCAAGGCATACCCATTTCCTTACCCAGCCCACACTGCTGCCAGCTGGATGCAAGCCCAACCCTGCAGCGTTGTCTAGGAGGGGCTGTGGTTCAGTGGCAGAGCAAAGGTCCCAGGTTCAAAAGCACTACTGAGCCAGCAGCATACCTGGGCTTTGAGGAAGCAAATAGTTTTAGTAAGGGCGTTTACTCTAGCTAGGTGTTCTGCTCTCCCTTCTGCGGTTATTGAGGGCAGGTGTAATAAAACTCCCTTCCCAGAAAGGTTATCCTCTTGCTCTCTAAGGGAGGTTGAGTCTGTAGAGCACATGTTCTTTAGCTATCCACTGTACAGGGAGGTATGTCTTGGAATTATTTCTCCATTACTTGATATGATCCCTGGCCATATAGCCACAAATAAAACGAGGCTTCACTGGTTTTTATCTGACAACAATGCTAAGATCTCATGTCAAGTTGCTAAATTTTTGTGCATTAGTTTTCAAATTACAGGAATTGCACCTTGAAAGCTCTTAAATTCGGAATTTTTTAAATTATGGTATTTTATGTCTGATTAAACCATATGCTGTTCTAAAGACCGTAATAAACAAATGATCCCTGGGCATCTCCAGTTAAAAGAATCAGGTAGTAGGTGATGTGAAAGACCTCAGCCTGAGATCCTAGAGGTCCGCTGCCAGTCAGTAGACAGTACTGACCTTGATAGACCTACGGTCTGATTCAGAATGAGGCAGGTTCGTGGGTTCATGTCATGACGCCAAGCCACTGATAACTGGGAGTGAACCGACCAACCTCTTGCAAAAGCTGCAGCACCCACCTCATCGTGTTGCCCCTGGCGATGGCTCAGGTGACATGGGAACCAGCCCTGCTTCTCAGTCCAAATGCAGCATAATCTCTAGTAACCCACAACGCCTTTCAGGCAGTCGATGGCCCAAGTCATGTGGATACTTCAAGATTCAAAGAGAAAAACACACACATACAGAGACAGAGGTACCTCGGTGCTGCTTGCCAATTTGAAAGTTATACCTTAAAGCATTTCTCCCGCTCATCGTTCTAGATGCTTTCAGTGTTGCTTGATTGTTGACTGTCCGTAAGTGTGGAATATCGAACTGGGTTATCGTGAATCATGTTTTATCATCATGCAACTGTCAGTTTTACAAATGCAAAGGCCACAGCTCAGTGAAAGATACAGTTCTATGTATCTGGCACTGCAATGCTTGCACTGTTAATGCTATCTAGGATTTATATAATAAGCTGTTCAGTTATCACATTAGTAACCATCTCTTTCTCCAGTGCATGCAGGGTGCTGTGTAGGGGGATTATCCCATTTATTCATATAACAACCCTTGATGGTAGGGTAGGATTGGACTCCAGGGCACCTCAGTGCAATCCTGTGCCAAGTTACTCCAGTTCATACTCACTAAAATGGATAGTCTTAGACTGATTATATATAGGATTGCATTGCTAGTGAGCTTCATGGCTGAGAATAGATTTGAATTTAGACCTCCTCAGTCCAGGCTCCAGATTTGACCCTCTGTCTGTTGTACCACTCTGGAAACTGGTAAATCCTCATTGAAAAGCTGTTATCATGTCAAAGGCAGCCGGGGGGGGGGGAATACTATAAAGCTTTACATATGTAATTATACAGTATCAACCAAAAATTTTTAAACTCTCTCGTTCTTTGGTCAGTTGAAACCCAGGGCTATTTTTGGGCAGGAACACACAGGAACGGAGTTCCGGCTGGCTCCTGAGTTGGCCACGCCCAGCAGGAATTTATTAGTATA
>NW_015174895.1:182576-205045 GCF_001447785.1 Gekko japonicus | reverse complement strand
GCAGGAATTCATTAGTATAACAGGCCACACCTAACAGCAGAAACTCATTAGGATTGGCTACAGTAAGGGTGTGTGGTCTAACATGCAAAGAAGTTCCTGCTACAAAAAAAGCCCAGGGTTTTGACAACAAAGTAAACAGAATAAGAAGCAAAAGGTGAGTGTGGTAATGTGGGGTGTGTGGCCTAATATGCTAATGAGCCGTGATGTCAGGGTGTGGCTTAATATGCTAATGAGTTGCTGCTGTTGGGTGTGGCCTATTATGCTAATGAGTTCCTGCTGGGCTTTTTCTACAAAAAAACCCCTGTTGAAACCCTTCCTTTGTTACCCAATACGTGCTCTTCATTTATCTGTTTGTCTGCCAGGTAACCGAGAGAGAGTTGAAGTCTGGAGGTGCAAACACGCAGGTGACTGAAAAGAACAAGAAGGAGTATATTGAAAGGATGGTGAAGTGGCGTGTGGAAAGGGGCGTCGTTCAGCAAACAGAGGCTCTCGTCCGTGGCTTCTACGAAGTAAGCATGGAAGTTTGGCAGGGCCAGCAAAGTCATCCCACTGTCAGTGACCAAATTATACAGAGAAACATGATGGTATCTTAGTGGTCACAGCAAGCTAGTTTGCAGTCACAGCAAGCCAGTTTTCACAATGGGTGTGGAAGCTACTGGTAACTATAGTGCTGTGGAAGCAAATGGATTGTTTTTCTAATGTATGCCAAGTAGGGGCCTAGTTCAAAAAGGAAATTGAAATGTCACAGAATTTCTTTCTCTCCCCTCCTATATACCCCCCACACAGAAAAATAAAACCCACAAAAACAGAACCCATCCTTTAAAATATTGGTAAGTCATAAACAATGATCAGAAAAGCACTCTAATCCAGCTGCACGGTTTAAATATCAGTTTAAATATCAACAACCCCCCCGTTTAAAAGTGCCGTCTTCCAACAGTTGATAGAACATCAGTACGATGTTCCAAAGGTAGGATTGTTGATGCCACAGGAAAGATAGTGCTCAACTTGTTTGTTCAGTTTATTCATCCAAGCCTCTAGCTGCACACAATTCACTGTATACAATCATGGTGGCCCTAGGTGGGGATGTACAGCTGCGTCAAAAAAGATCACCAAGCTGCCAGTTTCATAATACTCAGATGAACATCACAAAAGGTGCATCCAGGTGCCAGTTTACCTGTATGCACCCATCTTGGCTCGGTGTATTTTCTTTTTCTTTTCTTCCATTCACGTCAGTTTTTATGTGTCAGCATTGTTTATACCAAAAAAATAAATCGCTAATGCTTGATCTAGCTACTGCTGTACTGGTCAGCTAGAGGCACTCGTTAATGCATGCAAAGAGATACCAAATAGGTAAGGAGATACTTCTGCTGGAACAACTTTTTGACAGTAAGGAAATACACAAGCTGTCAAAATTAACACAGAATCTGATAAATAGATCTGTGTGGCTGGAAACATTGTCTAGCTTTACACGCACAGGATTTCATTCAGGCCCATCATGCTCAGAAGGCTGATGGATATATTTATTTATCTACTTCCTTTATTTCTCACTGAGACTCAAGGCAGATTACACGGTGTAAAACAATGCAGTCAAATACCATGTGCTATCTAATAAGCAATGCCATAGGACTAGGATTTAAAAAATTGGAAAAGAAATATCAGACAGAATATGTCAAACAATGCAGAAGATGGAATCCCAAAAGTAGAATACGATGCAGTAAAATAATACATTCCACAAATACATCATACAGCCTGTGAAGTGTGGCATAGACTACAGTCTTGCTTCCTTTATAATAAAAGCGGTTTCCTGAACAAGCCATCATCTTCATAAGGAAGACCTATTTGAAGGCAGGCAGCATTTCTCTTTCACAAATCAGTTGTTTTAGGGCTAGCTGCAAAAAGCACTAAAAGTGTGATTTGTCTTTTCAGGTTGTAGACTCAAGGCTTGTCTCTGTTTTCGATGCCAGGGAGCTAGAATTGGTTATAGCTGGCACTGCGGAAATAGACCTCAATGACTGGCGCAACAACACAGAATATCGGGGTGGTAAACTATCTAGTTGCTTTTCCTTCCCATCTTCCATTTCATTACATCAGTGTTACCTTCTTGATGGCAGTTCTCACTGAGTTCTTTACGAGGGGCTGTGTTTAAACACCCATTTGGCCTATAGAGCACAGGCTGGTCCACTGGTGAGTACTGCTTGAGGGTCACTCCAAGGATTATAGAGATAGGATGTTACCTAGCCCAGGACACAGAACTGTAGTGATTCCTGTCCCGTGGTCACCAATAACGTGGACCTGCAATAATTGCAAAAATCTCCGCAGCGGCCATCCTGTGTACTGCTACATTTTCAGGTCACGTGGTATACAAGTAGGGTTGCCAGGCCCGCAGCTGCAAATCTTGGGAGCTTTGTGGGGCGGAGCCTGGGAAGGAGAAGCGTTGGGGACACTGTGACATCACTGTGACATCACCACCATGACCCCCAAAACTCTAGGAATTCTCCTGATCTCTGTGTTAAAGACCTTAGGGATTGCAGGAATTCCTAGAGCTCCAGGGTTCTCATCTTTTTTCTCCCCTCCTGGTGCTTGATTGATTGAGCACAAGTGACTGAGGGCAGGGATAGGAGTTTGCCCACTGTGAGTGGGCATCTGGGAAACCTAAATACAGCTGAGGATGAGCCCAAATTTGAACTTGTCCATGCTCAAATCTAGTACAGTAACCTGGAGGAAATTTGACGCTGTTGTTCCATGTTCGAGCTACCTACAGGATTTAGGACAGCCAGAGTTACAGAGCTTATAACTGTTGACATCCCAAAAGTACTATCTGGGAAATGTGGCTGAAAGCGGACGACTTACAGACTTGAGAACTTGCAATCAATTATTTAAAAGCTCCAGGTACTATTATTGTAGTATAGCATTGGGAATAGGCTACAACAAGTCTTCTTGTCACACCATCTCTCTCCCTCTCTCCCCCTCTCTCTTTCTTTCAGTATTGGCATACAAGTTCCCCAAAAGGTAGTTGCTCACCTTTGCTGATCTTGCCCCTAAATGTGACACAATAGGGTGCAATCTCAATCCATGCAAAACAACAGCAAACCACAATCAGCTTAGCTAGAACCTTGCAACTTGCAGGAATTCCATGAAAGACCCTCAGAGATCCCTAGGCAGGCCAGTGATTGTGGACAGTGTTCTCCATAGGTACAAAATTTGAATAGTACTAATAGCTGGGACAGAAATAAATTACAACATGTCAAGAGAAGGCAACCGATCGTATTGCATTAGTCCATCGTCATAAACGACTGCAGCTTCCTGTGGGATGTTTCTAATGCATTTCTCATTTGCACACTTTCTCTTTTAGGTTACCATGATGGCCATATTGTAATACGATGGTTCTGGGCTGCGGTAGAGAGGTTCAACAATGAACAGAGACTACGGCTGCTACAGTTCGTCACGGGGACATCTAGTGTGCCCTATGAAGGCTTTGCAGCCCTTCGAGGGAGCAATGGACTACGGCGCTTCTGCATAGAGAAATGGGGCAAAATAACATCCCTTCCCAGGTATTCTCCTTTTGCAACTTTATTTATTTAATAGTCCAGTGATCCAGACTATCACGTGCTGTTGGCAACATTTATTCTCATTCTTTCATCTTATCATTGGTTAACTTTCATTTATACCCATACCTCATAAAGGGGCTGTAGAGCCTCGGTAACTCCATCTTCGTTACCGGCTGGTGCTTGAGTGCTGCGAGGGGACAAGCCATCAATTGGATCCCAAGAGAGTATTCCTCTCTCTCAGGCTTGTTAGCAGCTCTTATCTAGGAAGCCTGATTTGTTTTCTCTCACCACTAGACACCAGGTGCAAGATGGCCTGGCTCATCCTAGTGTTTTGGACAGCTTGATTAATGAATTTTTTGGCTTATAGCCGGCAATTAAAGTATAAGGTCCTTAGTTTTAGCTATGCATCTCATCTCGAGGTTTGGCTAAGTTTCTCTGTGTGCCTGTGCAGTCGAGACCCAGTAGATGGGATCTTAGCCTGCTATTTCTGTAAGCTCAATCATGGCTTATTAAAATCTCCTTGTAAGCAAACCTGGATCTTGCATATCGTTTTCTTATGATTTCTGTGAAACCTGAGCTCCTGGCCAGATTCTCAAACAGGGGCACAATAGCGTGTAATGTTATTTAACATGTTCAGCATAAAAATAATTTAAAATCAAAATTTTAATCCCCTAATAAAACACATCTGGTGCAATAAAACAAACTCATGCCCCCACCCAGTCTTACTTGTGATTTAAAATGGCTACATTAAATGTTAAAAGTGTTGTTTCACCTGCAGAAAATGGGGCTTTCACAGAGCATTCTCTAGATAGGCTGTGGTGTCCAGATGCCATGCCAACGATACCTTTAAAAAGGTCTCTCTTTTTAAAAAATGGATATCAATATCGCTCCCTGTGATGTTTGCCTTGTGCCCTCCCCTACTTTTTTTTTTTAAAGATACCAGGCCAAAATGTTTCTTTCTATCCAGACTTTTTAATTACAGGGTTGAGCCTGCCCATGTGGTGTCCAGATGCCATGCCAACGATACCTTTAAAAAGGTCTCTCTTTTTAAAAAATGGATATCAGTCCAGCTGACAACTGGTGTTCCACAAAGTACTCATCACACTTCTTCTGTGGTGGATGACCCCGGACTGGGCGCAGCAAGGGGTGAGAAGCACCAAAAGAAACTTGACCCAAGCAGCACCCACAGTGAAGGAAGGAGCCTGCTTATGCCATTTGGGCATGCCCAGACCTCAGATACTTTGGTGTCCGTTGCAGAAAGTCCAGAATGTACCTGCCCTGTGCTATGGTGGTAAAAATACCATAACAAATTAAATGATTTAAAAAACTGCTACCCTTTAAAACCGCTCTAGAGTCTGCACTCTGAGGCAGGTTGCTTGATCCTGCCTACTGTTAGCACTGCCCCAGTATAAAGAGTAATCTGCTGATTTCTGTCACAAGTTGCACACAACTCGAGGCAACTCCATAATGTGGCTTTTGACTCTTATCATCGCATTTCAGAACTTGTGGGGGTTTATTTTTAATTATTTAAGTTCTATTGATAAAATACAAACAGTACAACAAAACCCCCCGGGGGGACTTGGCAAACCTACTTCTAGGAGGTTAAAGTTATCAGCTCGGTTGCCACCTGTAATTTCTGAGAGTGAGGATAATTTCTTCAGAGGTGAGGAGGACACGTCGATTGTGGAATATCGCTCCCTGTGATGTTTGCCTTGTGTCCTCCCCTACTTTTTTTTTAAGATACCAGGCCAAAATGTTTCTTTCTACCCAGACTTTTTAATTACAGGGTTGAGCTTATCACCAGGGACAGCCTGCCCGCTAGGTGGACCTAGGCCGTTGCCTAGAGTGCCAGCAAGGGGTGAGAAGCACCAAAAGAAACTTGACCCAAGCAGCACCCACAGTGAAGGAAGGAGCCTGCTTATGCCATTTGGGCATGCCCAGACCTCAGATACTTTGGTGTCCGTTGCAGAAAGTCCAGAATGTACCTGCCCTGTGCTATGGTGGTAAAAATACCATAACAAATTAAATGATTTAAAAAACTGCTACCCTTTAAAACCGCTCTAGAGTCTGCACTCTGAGGCAGGTTGCTTGATCCTGCCTACTGTTAGCACTGCCCCTGTATAAAGAGTAATCTGCTCATTTCTGTCACAAGTTGCACACAACTTGAGGCAACTCCATAATGTCGCTTTTGACTCTTATCATCGCATTTCACAACTTGTGGTGTTTTTTTAAAAAATTATTTAAGTTCTATTGATAAAATACAAACAGTACAACAAAATGCAGCAAAACAGAGGGAGTTACAAACCAGCAATAGCACATGACTAAAACACAACTTATTTAATAAACTAAACTACACTTTAAACTGGTGTAAAGTTTTGTCAAACAAGTTACTTATGAGTTGCCTGAGAGTATCGACAACTGGTAAGGACGTTGTATCTAATTGATATAATGTGTGGAGTAGGTGTCAAAGTGTGCGTCAGAGAGCTCTTTAGATCCGCGCAAGGTACGGGTGCCTCATGGATTTAAATGTAATGTCCAGACATCAACATCTGGGAAACGTCCAGTGTCCGTTGCAGAAAGTCCAGAATGTACCTGCCCTGTGCTATGGTGGTAAAAATACCATAACAAATTAAATAATTTAAAAAACTGCTACCCTTTAAAACCGCTGTAGAGTCTGCACTCTGAGGCAGGTTGCTTGATCCTGCCTACTGTTAGCACTGCCCCTGTATAAAGAGTAATCTGCTCATTTCTGTCACAAGTTGCACACAACTTGAGGCAACTCCATAATGTCGCTTTTGACTCTTATCATCGCATTTCACAACTTGTGGTGTTTTTTTAAAAAATTATTTAAGTTCTATTGATAAAATACAAACAGTACAACAAAATGCAGCAAAACAGAGGGAGTTACAAACCAGCAATAGCACATGACTAAAACACAACTGTCATTATTTAATAAACTAAACTACACTTTAAACTGGTGTAAAGTTTTGTCAAACAAGTTACTTATGAGTTGCCTGAGAGTATCGACAACTGGTAAGGACGTTGTATCTAATTGATATAATGTGTGGAGTAGGTGTCAAAGTGTGCGTCAGAGAGCTCTTTAGATCCGCGCAAGGTACGGGTGCCTCATGGATTTAAATGTAATGTCCAGACATCAACATCTGGGAAACGTCCATCTTCCGTGAGCATCTCGTTTTGCCGCGCCTCGGAGCCGTACTAAAAAGATACTACTTTAAATCTGGAGTTTTCGGTTCCGATGGGCCACTCGCGGACTTTCCCCCTTCTGATCGTTTCAGCGTGCAATTAAAAATGGTGCCCGTTCGGGATGGTCTGATGTCAGACCATCTCGAATGGGCGCCATTTTAAAAAAATCTTGATTCTGCACATGCGCGGATAAACAAGGCTGCAATATCATGCCTGTGCGCATGCACAAAAAGATTTTTTAAAAACCAACCACGCGTGAACCACGCGTGCCTCCTTTAGTGGACACCGTCTAGACAATCCACAGCAGAAACAGTGCTCAGTAAGGCGATTCCCCTGGGGGTTGTCTGGTCGTGTGAGGATACATTAAAAAGATCAGGATCAAATTTGAGCCGGCATAATGGTGGGATTAGCTGTCCATCTGAACGCACCCCAAGACACTATTAGATTAGAAGTGAAGCCAGGACGCGTAACTTGGGTTTTGTGGTAGAAAGTCATTTCCCGTCATGTATTGCAGGAAAGGAGACCAAGTACATACCAATTACAACTTGTGGTTTTAATCCAATACTTACGGGGATGGAATGAACCAGTGGTACTACATGCCAGGCATACCTCCATGTGGAGCAGCATTCACTATAATTAAGGATTCATTTGAAAGGGAGAGCCACCTCATTTTCACCCCTGGGCCAACTCTGCAGAGCAGCAAGCCCCCCAAAATGGCAGAGTGCTCCCTGTGCCAAAAGGATTATTTTGAGTTATTAGCCTTCTGATTTAGGGATCCAGGAATCCCAAAATGATTTGGCGTGATCTTTTTTGGCCTGTGGCATTTTGACCATCGTGCTAGGCTTTCAGTGATATCAGTCATCTATCTGGACATTGTGTTCTGATTACAAACTGTCCAAAAGAAATAATACCATCTAGCATGTGCATCTAATGTTTTCCTTTAAAATAATGGTTTCTACAACTTCTGTTAGAAAGTTAACAGTGCCTCATGGGTTATGAAGCCTCCTAAACTCTGAGAGAGGAGAGGGAGAAAACACATCACAATGGGAACATTTTTTTAAATCCTTTACACTGCACACTGCATAATCTATCACCTCCAACAATCAACACACACATCTCCCCACCAACCAGGAATGTACTAAGTGTATCATTTAGACCAGGCCTGAGTGTCCCCTAAATCCTAGTCTTGAGACCAGTGTTCCCTCTAAGCTGAGCTAGTGTGAGTTAGCTCACAGTTTTTTAGCCTCCAGCTCACACATTTTTGTCTTAGCTCAGGAAGGATGGCTCCAGAGCAAATTAATTTATGCAATAGCCAAATCACTCACTCACAACTTTAATGCCAGTAGCTCACAAAGCAGAATGTTTGCTCACAAGACTCCACAGCTTGGAGGGAGCATTGCTTAGGACTGGTTGCATTTATGAAACTTTCATCTGAAGTTGTTATTTATGATTGGGTATAATTTATTTCTTTTCTGTGTCTTCCTTTGAGAGGAGGTGGGCCCTGGTATATCTGGAATCCACCCAAATCCAGTTGCAGGACTGGTTCAACCCTTTTGAAAGGAAAACCTCTGAATCTGCCACGGGCAAAACTGGAAGGTCTTTTCAGGACATTCTTTATGTACCACCCATTCTTTCCAAAGCTTTTGAGAACTGCACTTATTTTTCACAAAATGGGCTAATTACAAATTGCCTAGAAATCTACTGATATTAACTTGCTAAGTAGGGGAAAGGAAGGAAGTTTTAGGGGTTATGCTCCAGGCTTTGGGGCCTATTGAGTTCTAAAAAGTTAATTGGCCTCTTTCGGCTTGCCTAACTTTTATTGTTCTCTCAGATAAGTATTTGTTCAGCTAATCTTGAGATATGAATGTATGCTATTTTACATTCATCTGCTAATTACACTTCTCCCAAAGAGGCTTTGTCTCCAGAAGAGTAAATTAGATAATTGGGACTTTCCCACATTTGGAGCAGTGGTTTAGCTGCAGAAGCAACTGTTTGCCTTCTGGTTTCCTGAGCAGAAATATTAGTGTTGCCAACCTCCAGACAGGGCCCAGGGACCTCTCAGAATTACAACTGATCTCCTGATGAAAGAGATCCGTTCCCTGGGAGAAAACAGCTGCTCTGGAGGGCAGACTCCATGGCATTATACCCTGTTCATCCCAAGCTCTACCCCCAAATCTCCAGGAATTTCCCATCCTGGAGTTGGCAACGCACATTTGTGGATCTGAGGAAGTAGTTCAGAATTACACAGAAAGTTGCAAATCAAGATTTTAATTTATTAAAAACATTTCTACCCCACCTTATCTCCTCTCACTCAAAGCAGCTAACAATAGGTTGCAGGGCAGAGATTAGAACAGTCCAAACTGAAAAAAATCAAAACACAAATTAAAATATGCAAATTACAAATTTAAAAACACTCAAGATTTAAAACACACAAGAATTTTGTTAAAAATGCAGGATTAACAAACACCGGATCAGAACAAGCATATTCAAATCTGCTGTAACCATTTACCTTCCATCAAACACTGTCTGGAATAAGAATGCCATACATGCCTCTGTAAACTGAGCCAACTCTGGCAGGCCATTTCAGAAGACTGTGCTTGTCATGGAGAAAATTCCATGGTATCATTGTAGCTTTGTAATGGTTGCTGATGTGTAAAAGGGGGGGGGGGTGATTTGCAGGTGGGAAATGGCATGTGGAAACAGTACTCAACCCTTTCCTTGCCCATCTCTTTTCTTCTGCAGTACCTATCAGGCATTTTCCCCCATCCAGGATTAGGAGTTGTATTTCCTAGTTAAGAAGGGACAGGGATAGTTGTAGGTCAATTTATTTTGCCACTCCAATGCCTTCCTCCGGCACTACTCCTACCAGGTCAAGCAGGCTCTAGGGCAGCGATTCAGCAGTCCACCTTGGATGCCCAGGTGAGGGTAGCACAGGTGTGAGGAGGAGTCCCTCCAAGGGTTGCAACCCTCCAGGTGGAGTCTGGAGTTCTCCCACAATGATAGTGTGTCTCCAAACTACAAAAATCAGTTCCCTGGAAGAAAATGGCAGCTTTGGAAGGGAAGACTCTATGGTATGCCGTAGACCGTAGGTGAAACCCCTCCCCAAACCGTCCCCTGCCACAAGCATCACTCCCAAATGCCCAGGGATTTTCCAGGCCAGAACTGGCAAGTCTAGTGTCTCCTCCCGCGCCACTCCCACCATTTAGTGGAAAGAGTACCTAAGAGGAGAGGTTGTAGGTGGAAAATGGTCAACAGGAGCAAAGTTTTGTGCCTTATTAACCACAAGTCCTCTGTTGCACATCATCTCCCCCTCACACCATTGTGTTGCATGGCACCAGCGAAGCCAGGGTTGCGACCAGACATGTTGTCCCAGCTTCACCCGCTACTATACAGATTGTGCTGGTGGTTCAGAATTTTTGAGCAGACTGCCAACTCTTTAGTAAAACGGACATGTTGTCTTTACACTTTGCAGAGCACATACCTGTTTCAACCGCCTGGATCTTCCACCATATCCATCGTATTCAATGCTGTATGAAAAGCTGTTGACGGCTGTTGAAGAAACTAGCACCTTTGGACTTGAATGAGGAAAGTCAGGCTTTTCGGGTGTATTCCTGGTCGGTGACATCAGTTCCTTTTCTGCTGCCATATGGGTTTTTTTGTGTGTTTTTATTTGTGGGGTGGGAAATCAGGACTGACAAAAACAAAAAGCTGTGCATGAAGAAACAGCCTTCCTTTAAGAACTTAACCTTCATGCTTTCATCTTCGGTTTCCAATGGACAACTAGCCTGTATGCAATATAAAAACAAAAAAACAAAAAACAACTGTCTCAAGGTCTCTGTGTATCTCCACATACCTCCATTAGCAACAATGAAAATATGAATGCAAGTTATGCTACACTTGACCAAATGTTAATGTTTACTTCCATCTACGTTGATTTAAAAAAAAAACATTCAAGCATTCCAAGCTTTTATATGCCCACCTCTCCTCGATTACCCACAGTTCATCTTGCATCTTAACAGCTGCGTCCACTAATGGGAGCCAGCCAAGAATTCCTTTCATCCATCCTTGATTTTCTTGTACGTACTGTGCATAGGTGAAAGACACCTATGAGCAAAACTGAATTTTTTTATATGTGAACTTGTAACCCAAATCAACTGCATCAGCTGAACCTGGGCCAGACACATGGTGCAGATCAGACATTTGAAACAAAGCAAACATGTGATGCAATGCAGAATGGGTTAGTAGTTGTTTAAAAAATGTTCAGTGCTGGTACTGGAATGACCTTGCACTTCAGAGCCATTGAGGCATGGAGGGGATTGTAATGTTTATTGTGATGACTTGCCACATGAGAAGCACAAATTTGTGCGCCCAAGAAGGATGTCTTATGATTGAGCATAATAGACAAGGCCCATCTTACCAATTACTGTACATAGTAAAACAAAATCGGAAGACTGTTCACTCCCTTCTTGATATCTCCTGGTTCTGTTTATTGATTCTTTGTTTTCTGATGTTGAAATGCTTCCTTACCGAAAAGAAAACTAGACAATCCTGCGCCATGTATTGGAAGCCATTAATTGCTTATGGTTATCAATTGACCTTAAGTGGTGGTTTGGTTTCGTTTCTCATTGATCTTAATCCTCCATAATCACAGCACTGGTTCTACATAGAAGAATTTGACCAAAATTCAGTTAATGCGAAGCTGCAGAGGATAGGCATTGTGGCAGGATGAATGACCACGTTATCTCAACATTTAAACTGGTTCCTAAAGCCCCACTGATCCTATTTGTTAGTGAGCTGGAGAAACTAAACTCTTACTTAGCCCTTTGAAATAATGGATCCTATGCAGTTCAATCCTGTGCGGAGTTACACCTCCTGTCTAAGGCTACTGAATCCATGGATTTAAGACAGGAGTAACTATGCTGCATTTGGTCGCACTGCTTGCGTTGGAATTTGTGTACTTTGACAGGCACTGCCAAAACGTATTTTTTAAAAATAAAATCCACTTTGTCCTGTCCTTCATTTCCACTGCCCTAATTTTCCAAGGCTGCAGTCCTATGCACACTTACATCTGGGTGAACATGTGTAGAACTGGACTAAATGTTTATTTTGGCCTTTTACTTTATGACGGCCCAAGTGATTAATTTGTTTTGGGATCAAAGTTTCTTCCCAGCGGGGAGCCAGTAAGTTCACATGTCCAAGGTCAGCTCAATCCACGTTCCTGTACAAATCTTGAGCTCCCAAAGTGTCTCCTAAAACATACTTACCCTTGAAAGCTGCTACTTCTCTTTAAAGAGGCAAATTTATCTTCAGGCTAGAATCATTTGAGGGGAGAGTCTCTCACCCAAGTTAGAAAAAAATGAGTGGCTTTTATGATAGATATGATATATATACCAGTTTTCAGCTGGTAGACTGCTCTTTAACTGAAAGACTTCAGGGTACAGCCCAGCCAACATCATGCACTTTTAGATTTCATTGATTTCAGTGGTTGGACCCTGCCGAGACATTCCGCTTGTGGATGCTGTTTCCTCTGACCGAAGGAGTGTCCCCCTGACTTAAGGTGTTAAGTCTTGAATCAGGGAAAGTCTCCTTCCGTCAGAGGGAACAGATCCACAATGGGAGAATTTTAAGCCCATGTTTAACTCTCCCACTGAAAGAAAGAACACTTAGGGAGCAATCCTAAATAGGTATACTCTGAGGCAATTCCTATTTTATTCTGTGGGGTTTACTCTGAAGAAAGTGTTCTTAGGGTTTGCAGCCTGAAAAATGCTCACATTGGCCCATGGAAACTTTTCAGATTTTTTTTTTATTTAACAGACACTCTGTTGGGAAACCTCTATGATCTTCCAAGTCTAAAATGCTTTCAGGGGGGAAAAGCAAAGCAAAGATCATTTGCAAGGCAAATTTGGACCTTATAGGTATATGAAATCCTGGTGCTCTTACCTGGTCTGCATACTGAGTTAAAGAGTAGGTGGGCCAGAGTAATATTGGGTTGTTCAGATGATATAAACCAGCCTTACCTTGTTTGTTTTTGCCTGATGAAAAACTTTTCAAAAGCTCACAGGGTCTCTTAAAGCACAGCCCAGTCAGCACTACTCATCTTGAGTTATCGCGTTCCATGGAAACAAAAGGCAGAAATTAAAGAGACACATTTTTTAAGCCAGACAGGTTGAATGACAATTAAACCTCCCCCTGCCCCAGGTGAAATTGCACTTTAAAATTACATTAAATGAGACCCTCTGGCAATTTAGATTGAAATAAACAAAGCAGCTAATTTGGGAACGACTGAAAGAGCAGCATTGGGTGTCCATATCAAAACTAATTGAAATTTTTGCCCTGGAGACTCTCTACTAAGAAACATGTCATCGAAGAGGAAGTCTGTTGGTATATTTTAAAACACATCCCATATGGCCAGCATCAGAATTGCTACAGATAGCCATGATTACCAGGTTTACAGCAGCGGTCTACTAAACGCTGTTGGTCTACAGCCTCTACTCATTTCAAGGGAACTTCTTTGTGAGCTTCTTTGAGACCAATGAAGGATGAACAGTACCAACACTTGGTGAATCATATGATGGGTCCTCTGGTGGAAACTCTCAAAAGACTGGCCTTAAAACATTTACTCATTACAGTATTATATTTTGTATTGTCGTAAGAATGGTAGCAATCCTTTCATGCCCCAAAGCCTTTGCATCTCGGGCATGAATGCACATGTGTAAGTTGACAACTGGCATAATCACAGAGTCATCTGCATGCTGTTAAAAAGATGGGGTGTCATCTTTAAAAAATGGAATGAAACAAACTAGCTGAGGCAGAGTTATCGAGCTGGCTGGTTCCAGGAGGGCTGAACACAACAGTGTGTTTTAAGAGCTGTCTCACTGATCAATACAACCCATTCTTTATAACGCTGTATAGTTAGGGTTTTTAAAGTCTTTTAAAGCTATATTTTATTAAAAATTAAAACTATTTTTTGTAGCGGGGTGAAGGATTTGTATTTGTAGAGAAAGCATTTGAAGAAAGAGAGACGCTCTCCTAAATTTTACAGTTGTGTTCTGATGCCACCCATGCTCTGGGGACTGGGTATAGGTAGCGTTAGATTTGGCCCTTGGAATCTTGCCTGTCCTTTTTTTAAGGAACACACATGAGGTACAGTTTTCTAAATGTCGGGCAAAAGCCATGTTGTAAATAACCTAGATAGGAAACTGTTTTCTCATACCGTTTATTTTTGATGGCTCTGAAACTGGGAGGGGAAATTCATCCTTTCGGCCACACTGATATCAGCGAGGTTCATCACAGTGTTAAAAATTACTTATTTATCCAGTTTCATTAATATCAGTTTATTTTTGGATTGATCCTTCTGTTAAGCTAGTGGTAGTGCTGGGCAGATTCTAACAGGCAAGAGAATACAGAGGAGGATGCCTCAAGATTAAGGGTGGGGAGGAATATGTTTCAAAAAGGAAAGGAACATTCTCATGTGTCTTTCCCAGCCAATGTTTGCCCTTCCTCCCCATTGGATGACAATGGAAAAGCAAATCACCTGCTGCTGAGGGTACATTAGACTGGTACCAATGGAGGGGGAAATGCATATCTTGTTAGGAAACTTTCAATATGCTCTTTTTTCTGTGCCTTTCCAAATCTCAATGCAGACCTGAGTTTAAATCAAAAACAACCACTTTATAATCAACCAAGTTCTGCAGTTACTCAAGCTCTTTCACCCTCAGTAGAGTTGAAAGGGGGCTGTATCCAGTGTTCCCTCTAAGCTGAGTTAGTGTGAGCTAGCTCACAGTTTTTTAGCCTCCGGCTCACACATTTCTGTCTTAGCTCAGGAAGGATGGCTCCAGAGCAAACTAATGTCTGCAGCAGCCAAATTGTTTGCTCACAACTTTAATGCCAGGGGCTCACAAAGTAGAATTTTTGCTCACAAGACTCCACAGCTTAGAGGGAACATTGTAAGTACTACCTTTATTACCCTCATATGATTATCCAACTGCATTCATTTTGGCCATAATATGCTACAAAGGTTTTTTTCCCATTCTGCTTTTCACTTTTTAGGTTTTGCTTTGATGTTCTGGGTGGCCAAAATTGCTCCATCCATTTTTGTACTACGGTTGTAGATATTATATTACTTCATTGGGTGGGGGGAGGGATTCATAGTCTCTACATAGTTCAGGTGTCACTGAACTTACTAAGGGAGAATCAGAGTTTGAGTTCACAACTAGGTCAGTTGCGTTCTTTTCCAAAGTGGTCTCATCACGCTGAAAGTTTGGCTTTGCTCCAGGGTAAGACTAACCACTTCATCCTAAACATTTTAATTTGTATACCCCACTTATTAACCTAAATAAAGCCCACTTCCAAATAAATCAGTTAGGAGCACAGTCCTATCAACTTAAGCACACTTTATTTGGCAGTACGTTCCGCTGAAATCATGAGACATTTTTCCTCACTCACACACATTTGCTTGTTGAAGTTAATCCTGTTTCAGGTAATGGAGTTTCAAGATGAATTCTGTGACTAATTCTTCTTAAATTAAATATATTTGTCCTGAATAATATTCTAGGTCTATTGAAGTCTATTGAAGTCAAGCTACTGTCATTAACTTCAGCAGAAATGGAACACGATCCTCTCAGGAAGAGATTCCCAGCAAAAGAACCAACGCTTTCAGTTACATACCAGTAAACCTTTCTACTTTAAAGATGGTGCTTTTTACAGATATTCTTCTTGCTGTACCTCAGTGTTCAAAATTGAGGGCAATATGCCACAAATCTGGGATCACTTTTCCAAGTGACCACAAAGTCCAAAAGGTTGTGTTGTTACATCCTCCCTAGTAAATCATAGTTCCTTTGGTCTAGTTGACAGTTGCCTGTAGATAGTAGATACTAGGTATAGTAAATATTGAAACTTTAGCTGAATTCCCTGCAGCTTCTAATTTATCGAAAACCACATGTCTATTATGGTTTCATTAAGGACTTCATACAAGTCAGGGGCAGGAAAGGTCCTCATTATTGGGCTGATTTTGCTTATATTAACAGGAAAATGTCACATGATACTCAGGCTGCGCTTTCTATCCAATCATATCATTGTAAAGGAATGTCAATAAAATCACTTTGTTATGGCATCTTGTGTTGTGCTTATTAATAACTTCTTTCCCCGCTGTACTGTACCCTCCTGTTCTGTACCCTCCAACTGCATTGGACCTGCATTGATCTTATTTCTTGCGTTTAGTGTACAAAGAATATTGAGCTGCATTCTTTAGGTGGCTTAATAGGTCGTAGCAGAATGGGGTGGCATCTGTGGACAGTAAGTATGATGGTAGCGTAGGGTTGCCAGCACTACCTCGGGAGATTTTGAGGGCAGTGCTTTCGGAGGATGGAATTTGGAGAGGATGTGATGGCACTTTCAGATGACTCTCTAGCAGGGGTCATTTCATAGAAAAAGAGCTAGGGGAACTCATTAGCATAACTCATTAGCATATGCCACACCCCCTGACATCGGGGCCCCGGCGGTGGACCTGCAGGGCGGGCGGGAGTGCGAGGAAGCCCCGCCAAGGCCCTCCCTGGCCCCAGGCAGGCAGGGGTGGGGAGAGGCGGGGAGGAAGCAACTTACCCTCCCTCTTCTCCTGCCTCCTCCTGGCTGAATGAGGGCTGGAAGCGGGGCGGCCAGAAGCAGGGGGCGGGGCTTCATCATGTGCCCCGCCCCCCTGCACCTCACCCGAGGGAACTGCGTTCCCCCACGATCCCCCCTGAAATGACCTCTGCTCTCTAGGAATTTCCCCTAATCTCTGGTAAAGACCACAGAGACATGCGAAAATTCCTAGAGCATCACTATGGGGTTTTGCTATGTAAATATTTTGTGTGTATTTTATTTTTGTGATATAATGTGGGGTTTTATATGTATGTTGCTGTGGTTTAAAATGCAGGTTTCTAAGGTAAGAAGGGGGGGGATGAATGGGTGATTGAAGTGTGTTATGGTAGGATGGTAGCTGTGCCTTAGGGAGTTGATGGGTTTTGTTCAGAGGGTTTGTGTGTGAGTAAGGAGGGAGTAGAGTGGGTGAAGAGACTGAGTGACGTACTGTGAAGAGAGAAATCTGTGTTCTTTGTGTGGAAGTGATTGGTATAAGTGGCAAGTCAGGAGAATAATTCTTTTTTGTGGATGTGATTAGTCTAAGTGGCAAGTGAGTAAAATCAGCCTTTGTGGCTAGGTCTATGGAACTTTAGAGAACCATCACACTGATGAACCATACTGAAACCATTATGCTGTTATACTTCTAAATAAACTCTATTTCTGTTTATGTAAAAATAGCCATTGTATTAGTGTGAAGGACTCCCTTTTACCTTAGAGCCACCCCCCCACAATGACCAATCTGTCATTCTACCAGATATAACTAAGCTGTCCTGTTGGGTTCAGCTAAGAAGTCCGCCTTTGGTGGCAGCAAAAATAAGTAGGAAATGCTAAGGAGGCAGCATAACACATCATTTCAAAATGCTATATGCAGGTGTTACATACAATGGATCCCAGAAAGGGACAAAACATTACAAACGTTGCAATCACTATGGAGGTCCTTTTCCAGCTGTTTTTTTTTTTCTGCTCAGCTTCTTGAAAGTCAGCAAGTGGGGCCAGGAGTTAACAAATGGCAAGCCTGTAGTAGCTATGGACCAACTTGCTGATTGTAATGCATCAAGTCCACACAACTTGAGATCCACCAAACTAAGTGCACCCCACCAACTGTGGCAGCTCACTGGAGCAGACCAAGTGTTGATGCCTTGGTCTACAAAGGGGTATGTGTGTGTGTGTGTGCATGCGTCAAGCATTTGGCAAACCACAAGACACGTAGGCTGCATCCAACTTGGTGAGTCACTAGCTGCGCAGCCTGGAAGTGACTAATTTTTTAAAATCTTATTTGGATGGACACAGAACTAATTTTCACAGCTACGGGGCATCTAATGCTGCAAGTGATAACTGTGTATGGACTTCACGTGGGTAGGTGTGACTGACAACCAAATGTGACATATACATGTCACACCACCACCAACAAGAAACGCCACAAAAACAGAACCTCTGTTAAAGATATCTGCAAGGCATGGAAAATCACACTTCCCCCCCAAAAAATAAAAGGTTCGTGTAGTACAGAAGAGAAAAAAGCATCAGAGCTCGTTTCCAATCTCTAATTTTGATTGCACTGAATATATAGATACATATAGAGATGCACATACTGTATTTAAGAGCACTTGCTGTGGTTACTTCTTATATGTCTCAACAATTAGAGATGTAAGCGCTTTAGAGGATTAAATGAAAAGCCTAAAATATCGGGTGGGGATAGTACATATAGCCTTCCCCCCCACCAGCTTGCATGTATGTTTCCTCCTATTGGATTAGATCACTTGTCTGAACACAGATTACCCTTTTATCAAATAAGCATCTCTCTAAGAGATGCTTTGGAATGGATAATACTAAATAAGCATCTCTAAGAGATGAAAGCCTCCAAGGAAAATGTACAGCAGCATTTTTCAGTGTATCATGATCATTTGACAGAATTCACAACTGAAAAGGTGCATTTATTATGATATGTAAAATTGAGATGACAGAGTTTAATTTTGTGTTTTCTATTTTAGAACATCAGTCAAACCAATCCACCAGTTGAAGTCAAAATCATTTAAAGATCAGGAAAAATTACTGACCACCTTTCAACTGTAACTGTTCTCTGTGGTGATTCACGATAACAGTTTAAAAAACAAAATAACCTAACATCAAAATGTTAACACAATTACAATATATAAAAGAGAATCTACTTTTCGGGTGGTGATGCCAACACACAAATCCTCATAACAGCTCTTCAGCTGCAAGAATAGTTTCTTGTGGGTAGCCGTGTTGGTCTGCAGCAATGCTCCCTCTAAGCTGTGGAGTCTTGTGAGCAAAAATTCTACTTTGTGAGCTACTGGCATTAGGGTTGCCAAGTCTTACCTGCTGTCGGAGCGGGGGACTCCCGGCTTCTTCCTGGAGCACGCGCACACCGCGACCACATCACCCAGAAGTGACGCAACCACGCCGGGCACGCTGGGGGCGGGGCCACGTCCATCCGAGGGAAAACCATAGAGTTTTCCCTGCAATTTGGCTACTGTATGAATTAATTCATACACCCTGGAATTCATATAGTATTGTCCTGAGCGAAGACAAAAATGTGTGAGCTGGAGGCTAAAAAACTGTGAGCTAGCTCACACTAACTCAGCTTAGAGGGAACACTGGTCTGCAGTAGAAAAACAAGATTCCTGTCCATTAGCTCCTTAAAGACTGACAAGATTTCCAGGGTATAAGCTTCTGAGAGTCAAAGCTTCCATCAGATACCTGATGAATACATTCCTGAGCATAATTCCCACAACAGAATGGGACTTACTTCCAAGCAGACCTGTTTCGGTTCTCCAGAAGAGGTGGGGCTTCAATTTCAAACCAACCGAAAAAATCACTCAAGGATTTGGATTCAGATTTTCGCTGGAAGGGAAAGTGGTAGATTAAATCATTCTCAGGCTTTGAGTTGTAAAATTATTGCCTTTTGTGATGAGCTACAGAGAAATGAAATGCCGCAGCAGTGACAGTTCCATCGGAAGGTAACATCTTGAAGTAAAGATAGTAACTACAACTAGATTCTGCAGGTACCTTAGAAAAAGGGATAGATACTTTCCAAATGGTCTCATCAACTTGACAAGTGGAGCACTAAAATATTAATTTCAACGCGTACAGAATATAAATCCGAAAGGACAACAAAAACACTCAAGGCCTTTGTCCTCTGCTCCACAGCTTTCTTCATCTCTTGCAGTAGGCTATGTGTGCCTCACCGAAGATAAAACAACAGATGCAAGGAGAAAGATTTGGGCAGTTTTCTGTATCTGTAGGAGAGGACTCTACCTCAGCGGACTACTCATTGGCTTCTGAACAGATAAAGGCATGCTTCAAAAGATGTGTTTTTTCCCTTGTGGCTCTTCCCATCATTGTCAAATTGTGACAAAAGAAGCCATCTTGAAGCAATCCCTGAAACAATCTGCAAGTGCTGCAGACTGATGTTTTTGTACTCCTGTACGCCATCCAGTCTGTCTGCATGTAAAGCTGGACTAGAAAATCCAGGTTCAAATTCCTGCTCTGTTATGAATGGGTGGCCTTGGGCCAGTCACACATTCTCAGCCTAATCTACCCCATGGGGCTGTTTAGGGGGACCAGGTCCTTCACTAGAGAAGAAGAAGAAGAGAGGAAGAGATTGGATTTATACCCCGCCCTTCACTTGAAGTCTCAGAGCGGCTTACAAACTCCTCTCCCTTCCCCTCCCCACAACAGACACCCTGTGAGGTGGGTGGGGCTGAGAGAACTCTGACACAAACGGCTCTTTTTCAAGGACAGCTGTGCCAGAGCTTGTGACTGACCCAAGGTCACATCAGCAGGTGCGAGTGGAGGAGTGGGGAATCAAACCCGGTTCTCCCAGATTAGAGTCCGCACACTTAACCACTACACCAAACTGGCTCTCAGTGGAAGACCTTCCCCCACCTCCTTCCTCTGGTCACCTGGTACAACAGTGAGAGAAAGTGGGGGGAGGAGTGATGTTGCAGCCATGGTGATACCATGGAGGGGGGGGTCTTGCTAGAGTGTTATGTAGCAAAGCCTTGACATCACTTCCAGTTATACTTCATTTTCAAATGTATTTTAATGTTGAAATGTTTTAATATTTTGAAGTCTGCCGCCTTGGAGACCCTGTTTGGGTGGGAAGATGTCATATAAAGGTTTTAAATAAATAAAATAAATATATTGGTGTCACATGGTGCTGCACAACTGACTCCACCTCCAAAAGCTCTTCTGGGTTGTTGTGAGGATGCAATGGAAGTGGGGAATATGAGGTACACCATCCTGAAAGTTCCTCGGAGGAAAACGTACTAAATAAATAAAAGTGAGGTGCCTGTACCTTTAACCATTCAATCAGGGAGGGAAATCTGGGCAGCTGGATCTTATCACACAAGGGTGAAGAGAAAAACCGCATGCCAAAAAATTTTCTCTGCACATTGACCTAGTTAGGGCAGGGTTATGCTGAGGAGGAAAAATAATTGGTGCATGCCACCCACGAGTGTCATTGCTGACTATGAGTCTAGTGGTAACTTTTAAAATAAGGGAGTCTTGTGGTACTTTAAAGTCTAACATTTCATTCCAGCCAAAGCTTTTGTGGACTAAATGCTCCTGAGTGAGCCTCACAAACCACTTTGATAAAATGACTAGTTTTTCATGGCCTCTTGGCTTAGTCTTTAAAGTGCCCCATTTAAGTGCATGGCTCCTTAAAGACCAACACTTGTTTATTCTAGGATAAATGTTTGTGGACTAAATCTACTCATTGCATCTGAAGTGAGCACTAGGAAACATTATCTTGGAATGAAATGTTGTGCTTCTCCTCCTGTTTATTTATATTTTTGCTACATCACACTGCAAATGCAATCCCCTGCAAAGACAGAGCAGTTTGAACAACTTGACTTCAGTGAGCTTAGATTGGAGTAACTGTACATAGATTGCACTGCAATGCACCTACTCTTGAAATACTACTTGGATAATTTTTGGTGGGGTAGCCATGTTGGTCTGAGGTAACAGAACGAAGTTATACTCCGAATAAAACTTTCTTGGTCTTAGAGGTGCCACTGGACTCAAACTTTGTTCAAGGTTTATTTCAACACGAGCTTTCCTGAGTCAGACCTCACTCTTTCAGACATGTGTAAAGGAAGTGATGTGGGGCCTACTTACAGAGCAAATTTCAGAATGGGGGCTCTGACTCAGGAAAGCTCGAACTGAAATAAACCTTAGCCCTTAAGGGACCCCTGGGCTTTTGTTTTGTTGCAAAGGAGGAAGAGGGCTACCCCTCAGCAGTAAGCATTTGAACCCAGCTCTCTTCTCTCGAAGCTGGACACACTCCCAGTCTGCCTCTAGCATTTGCTTTACTGTTATTCCAAACCCACACTGGAATAGAAATTCCCGTCTACATTGCATGCCACTTTCACTTTGATTGAGTGTGGCATTTATGGCAGTGTCCAGACTGCGTGCTGCTTTCACTTTGCTTGATCTCTGGTTTTATGGTGGCTGTCTGCATAGATTTATGGCTGTTTTAGGGCCATTCCGGGGTAACTGTAGTCAGTATGGTGTTTGGCCGGGGTAGTTGAATCTGGTTTTGAACTGCATCTTTTTACGTTCCAGTGTGGGTCTGGTAAAACAACTGCGCAAATATTAAATGCAGATTGGGCCACTGAGTCTCTCCCTCTCTGTCTCCAGCAGTGTTCCCTGTAAGCTGAGTTAGTGTGAGCTAGCTCATAGTTTTTTAGCCTCCGGCTCACACATTATTGTCTTGGCTCAGGAAGGATGGCTCCAGAGCAAACTAATTTATGCAGTAGCCAAATCGCTCGCTCACAACTTTAATGCCGGTAGCTCACAAAGTAGAATTTTTGCTCACAAGACTCCACATCTTAGAGGGAACATTGGTCTCCAGCACCACCCGTGTTTTGAGAAGTTTATGACAGAGAATCGGCTCCCGTCAGCTTCAGCGCGCGCCCTCTTCCGCCGGCAGGCGGCGCTTCCCAACCGCCGAGAGCCGCTCGCGCTCCCCAAGAGGCCTCGCGCCAAAGGCCACGCCCCTCCCTCCTTTTCCTTTCGCCGCCGCGCAGGTGAGGCGGTTGGGGCGTGTCCCTGCAGCTGCCTCTCCTCCCTTCCCCC